>NC_062530.1:14562339-14714839 GCF_022655615.1 Tachysurus fulvidraco
TTTAGAAGCAGCCAGTGTGAGGTTCATTAAAGTCGTACTGGCTTTGTGTGCTGCTGGAGGTGACGGGCAAAAAGATTGGGTTACTATAAGGCTTGACCTCACCAGTGCACTCAAGCACACTCACACCCACACATCCTCGGCCCCTTGTCAGAACAGGACTACACACACACACACACACACACACACACACACACACACACACACACACACACACACACACACACACATATGTGCAACCTGTCACGCCTTTTTAAATAATTAACAGCCAAAGATTAGTCCGTCAGCCTTGGGGCCGAGAGGTCCATTGATTTCTCTGAGATGCATTTTTAATGAGCACATCTCGGCAAGCCACTGTCCGTGAAGAGAGGTTTCAGCAAAGCCGACACCACCACTAACTGGCCGAGCGTGAAGTAGAGAAACACAAACAAAAGCCTAAGTGTACCAATCACAAGTCTTAAACAAGCACAATTCCAATCCCAAATCGGAGGAGAAAGTAGAAACGGGTTAACTGGAACTTTGTTTCTCTATATGTATTACAAGCACTGTTTGTGCTAAATGCTTCTTATTTGCTATTAAGATATTGAATAGGCAATACAACAGTGCATTTATTAATATTCTCTCTAGCAGCAAAACAAGCCAAATAGGTTTGTTTTATAAATGTTGTGAGGTTATATAAAGGGCACAAATTATCGTGTTCATATCAGAGAAAAAGCAGAGCTCATATGACACTGATATGACTCACTGAGCTCCCGATGACTCAAGCCTTTATACTGATGGGAACAATGTGGAGGAGAACGCTGTCTGCTTTAACTGTTTCACAGGACATCCAGTACACAGAAAACATCTCAAATTGCTGCTCTGTGCATCAGCTAATTCATGACCAAAGCTCAATGACAGGACAAAATTTTAAAAAGAAGCGCTTTAAATCATTTATAAAATAACTAAATAACTCAATAACAATTATGGGATGATAATCAAAAAAAAAAAAGAAAAAGAAAGAAATTACTCCATTAATAAAAGAAAGAATTGCTGAAGCATTTCATTTATTCACTGTCACAAAATTATAGTTTTTATAATTACAGGTTGCCTGAAAAAAATGTTAGAGAAGATGCGTTCTAGCTGTGGTGTATATATGTGCACACCAACACACCCAGGTACAACATAACTGCCCTGTGTGTGTGTGAGTGTGTGTGTGTGTGTGTGTGTGTGTGTGTGTGTGTGTGTGTGTGTGTGTGTGTGTGTGTGTGTGTGTGCGTGCGTGCGTGCGTGTGTGTATGTGTGTGTGTTATAATACTGAAATCTGTCATTTGTCTAAAAATGACAATTCTTTTTGGCTTAAGCTTTCAAGCTTCCCTTGATTTTAGGAAGTGTTCAATTCTGTTAGGTCTAATTAGGCTTTGAATAAAAGCTGATGGATGGATGGATGGATGGATGGATGGATGGATGGATGGATGGATGGATGGATGGATGGATGGATAATAAGATAGACAGGGGTAGTAAATAGTCAGATAGAAAGGCATGCAAAAATTAAGTAATATTCAGTAGTGTAGTCTAATATTAAGAGCACAAGCTGATGTGGCACATTTTGATAACAGTAATGCATGAAACAAAGACAGATACATTGTGTAATGAGTTTATTTTCCATTTGTATGGGTTTTTGAACTATACTACACATCATCTGAATATATAAAGGAAGTGCGGATGGTGGGAGCAGTTTAGATATCATATTAAATGTCTGAAATGTAAAATGGTCACATGCTTCACTCAAGAGACGCTTCTTTCCAGGGAAGTAAAATATAACACAGTGAGTTTCATCCTTAAAATGTATAAAAGGAATCATTACAGAGCATTACAGACTACCAGGACTTTTTTCAGTGCAGACACTGATGTGTTGTGTTGGTGTTGTACTGGGAATCGAAAAGCTTCAATAAAATGTGGAATAGACTGATCAAACTCCACAAAGATTGGAGCATTAAAGGAAGCGAAAATGGGGAGAAAAAGAGAAGTAAAAGCAGAGCTAGGTTTATGTCACAAATGAGTGAACATAATCAGAAGAAGAGATTTGTTGAAATAGCGATTGTTAGAGTTATCAACCAGAGATAAAGAAACAGAGAAGGACAACAAGTTCAATGCCACAGCTTGTGGAAATAAACAGAGATTGAGAATAAAGACAGTCACTGCAGAATCACTGAAATCTGCGTTAGCGTTTCGTTTCTGTTTATGTTTTGTGGCTGAGTAATTGTAGAAATTTAGATAAATGTCAACAGATGATAGAAATATATGGCATGTTTGAAATGCTTTGGTATTACTGTAACGTGATGTGCTTGTGCTAATAATCCAAATCTGAACGCAAGTGAATTGAGAGACAAAATGATAAAAAGAGGGATTACCTTTCCTGACTCTCTCTCGAAGTCCACATACTCTCGGCTGGGCATCTGCCTTTGCTCACCATGCAGGTTGGCGGGGAAGAACTGCAGCGAGAGATTGGTGCCGGTCGCCACAAAAGCCTTTTAGAGGGAAATCAATACAAACAGGATCAGAAAAGCTCAGCCTAGGCATTAATTATGCAGCCCGCCATTTCTTTTGCACATCAGAAAGGCAGTAGAGGAGGAGGAGGAGGAGGAGAACAGCCTGGAGCCAGGGCCCGGGGAAGAAGGGAAAAGCAAGAGAGGGCAAAAGAAAGAGAGGGAGAAAAACCCAAGTCATCATTTTCCCTATTTGAAGTATTGAGTTACGCACATCTGATTCTATTTTACCAGCTCTCGCTGATGGCAAGCTGGGCTGCAGCACACTGGCTTTTAAGACTGACTATGAGATGGAAAAGACGAATGAATAAAGGAGCAAATGTCAGTTGGAAATTGAAACGAACAAAGAGAGAGAGGTTTTGAAAAATCAATAAATTGTTTTATATGCAGCCCTTCACGTACATTAACAGTGGCATGACTAATACACTGGTTTAAAATAATGGCACAGTAATTTAATAATCCCACGAGGGTACGGACGTCTAAAAAAGAAAAAAGCGTCTGTACTTAATGTCTCAAGACTTTGGATTCTGTTTTTTAATCTTTAGAACTAAAATGTGTGTCAAGTATTCATATAATATTGGTAACTAAAACATGTTTTATTTAGGATGATATAAAATGTTCTTAGATCTAAAAATGACACACAACGTAAGTGCATACATACATATATGAGTCTGTATAGTACAGAAATCAAATGCCTTGCTTTAAAATAATTTAATTTGACATATTTATATATAAATAAATACAGTATGAAACAAGTTTATAATAGATAGATTTTGTGCTTAGTTTAAAACAGTTTTGCAGACGATATCAGCCGGGTCTGTTCTTAATCTGAAAGGTCTGAATATTTAGAATAAAAAAAAAGAAAAAAATTAATGTAAACTTTGTTGTATATATTTTTACAACGACTGTAAAATCCCTTTAAACTGTATTAAAACATAGCAAACACACCACAAAACCCCACATGCACTGACTCAGGATCAGCTGATTAAGGTGACACAGTGCTGAAAACGATTCAGATAAAAAAACCTCGAAGCGTCAAAATCAAACGTCTGACTGCAAAAACTTTACACAAACTGTTCAAACCACGTGTTTACACCCAAAACTATTAAACTTCCCTTTCAGTAGGAAAACTAAATGACCTTTTCCTAATAACCAGACACGGAAAAGTAGCTTAATTGTTGTTCACTGAGAAAATGAGGAAGTGTTTGGAGTTCCGGGTGTTTATTAGCCTCGTGTTTGTGAATTAACGAACAGAAAAAAAAACTTAAAAGATTTCAATATTTCATTCCAACGCTGATTAATCTCTAGTGTATGTTTGTGAAAGGAAATAAGAATAAGAGAGATAAATACTGACTATTTCTGAGCGTCCGTCCCGACACGCGTTCTGAAAGCGGGCTTGTCTCTCCTCATGGGGTCGGTCTCGGAACCCGGTGTATTTTATCTGTCCACATATTCACAAACAACAACAACAACAACATGTTCATAAATCACACTTTTCTCCAGGAGGATAATAAACCTGTACAGCTTAAATGTGGCGACCTTCAGTACATTTCCCGACTAATAAATGATTAATAACATTATGTTGCGGCTTTGGCTTTACAAAGTACAAAATAATAATAATAATTAAAAAAAAATAATAATAATAATAATAAAACGTGTCGTGTTTTATTTCTTTCAGCTTTCTGGTGAAAAATCAGGTAAAAGATTAATAAAGATTTAAAAAAGAGTCAATGTCGGTGTTTTTTAGGGGGAAAGTGATGCGCTTTAACAAGGTGACATGAGCTGTTTGTGTGTTTGTGCTGAGAAGTTGTGTGATTTTAATCCTTTATTCACTCAACACCAAACAAGAGACTGAATAAAAACACAACAAACGCACAGACACGATGTGAAACACGTCCAGGTTTACAGAGAGATGTTTAAACGGTGTAATAAAAGTGCGACACTTTCGGCTTCGCTTTGTTATTTAGGACAGAAGTGTGAACTTGTTTCCGCACTTTGACGCAATGTATCAGTGAAGTTTTTACCTCGCACTCGCGGCTCAGCTTCCTGAAGAACTCCTCGTTTTCAAACTTGCTCCTCTGATCCGGGACCACCCGAGGCATCTTGAACGTTATGTGCTCTATTTTGCCGATTTTGATCTCTTTATTCAGTGCAAGAGAAACAGTCGCTTCGAAACTCCCCGTAAAACCCTGTTTCCTTCCGTCTTTCTCTACTTCACAGTCGATGCGCTGCTTTAATATGTGTGTTGTTTTGCGACAGGAATATTTCTATCCTTCCCTGAGCTGCTGTGCTACAGTCGGTGTCCGTCACTACTATACATTTGGCACGATTTCGTAGTCGGCTAGTGTTCTCCCTCCCCGTGCTCGCGCGCGCGCGCGTGTGTGTGTGTGTGTGTGTGTGTGTGTGTGTGTGTGTGTGTGTGTGTGTGTGTGTGTGTGTGTGTGTGTGTGAGATCACTGGCTGCTGACGACGAGGCGCGCGCTCGCTTTTACTTTATCCGTGGCGCGGCATGGCTCACAGTTACTTCCTGGCTCCTCCGAGTCCGACTTATGACTGTACACCCGAAATACTCCCCCACCCCATTCACAAGTCTCTCCACTACAGAGCTTCTGCGCGCATGCGTCAACCCCGAGGGGAAAAACTTCATGAAGCCAGTTAGGCCACGAGCCCGTGCAATTATCCTGTCATATAGGCAGGTCGTCCTACAAAAACACCTCTGCAACTGTTTACCTAGCAAACATAAATAGTAATAATACAAACTACACAGCTTCCAAGAACTCACAGGTCTATACTCCAACAGTCAACTTGCACTGTTCACATTAACGTCTATTAGGTACAGATGGCATGAATTATTGTTGGATTTTCTGCTCCTTTACATAATAATTTGTATGGTTCTAAATGCTCCCACATTTAAAATCCACATATGAAAATATAAGAAACTATGAAAGAGCACTTTAACAAGTTATAGCCTGAAATAACCCCAATCCCGTGTGAACAAAGTGATCAGACATGAAAATAAACAAATCAAATGAGAAAATCAGACAGGAATGTGTATGTGACAAAGAACACATCAGACCCTCATCATACAATAATGTGAATGTAGATTAGTCATGTGAAAAAAAAGGACATGAGAAAGAAAATGAAAAGCATTGCAGTAGACACATGTGAAACATAAATATAAACATGTGAAGCATGAATGCATGGGATTTTTGTCTTAGGGTAGAGATTATAATTTACCTTAAATGCACCTCACGTTTAAGTAGAAGGTACCACATGGCTATATTTTGCTCCATTGAAGGTGAGGTGTCTGATGGCTATCAAAACTTTTTTTTTTAGTGTCAGATTTTTCTTTAGTTCTGAAGTTTTGACTTATCCACAACTGGGGGTTCGTGGATGAGTCTGAGATGGGCCAGACACAGCTGAAAGCCTTAAGGTCCTCCCATATCAACAGATTGCATCAATTTCTGCTGGCCTTATTGGTAGTAGCTCTTAAAGTCTACATATTTTCTCAGCACTATGATCGGCTTATGATAATATTAACCAGAAAGCTATGAGAAAGAGGTTTATAGTGTGCAATGTTAGGTTGGTGTTCATATTCTACACAAAATGGTTAGCTTACATAAGACAATGTACTTCTGAATGATAGAATGTAATCTCCTTTCAATAAAAACAAAGGACATATCTTGATTTCTAAGTGTGTGCGGCGCCTCTGTAATGTTATTATATATTAATAACTAAACATGAATGATATTATTTTATTATGTACCTTACAACATCTCAGATGAGCTCCATACTGTACATATAACCTTACATATACATCATATTTGTTGCCCGTTTATAATGATCCTAAAGTGCACACTTACATGCTTACTTATACAATCTCTACACTAAAGTCTTGGACATAAACAAGAAGCTTAAAAAAATAACAATATCAATAAATGAACGTATGCCAATTTTTGTTTTTACAAACGTTCTTACAGACCAGCAGGTTCTTACTGAAGATATGGCCTCATAGTGCATGCACTTCAATTTTAGTGCATACATCTTCCCCCTCCATCTCCCTCCATCCTCAGTTTGAGATCTGGAGTGAGTAAATGTGTTAAAAGGGTGAGCTTAGTGCCAGATGGGGCGTGCAAGTGCTTTAATAGCACCACAAAACGCTCATTAATTAATGAAATATTCTGCGGTTACTGTCGGAGACCCGTTCTGACAGAGCGCTCCCAGTCAACAGCCTAGACGTCTGCTTCAATAGACTTCAGCTGAGAGTGCTTTGCCTTTGAGGACTTGCAAAAATATTATTGTTGTTTTGTATACTCTAGCAGTTTCAGAATAGTTGGAAGTGTCTTAACATGTCTGAGCTGTTGTGTATGTCTCAAACATCAGAAAGTTTCACATATTTTGATCTTTTCTGAGCTAGAATTGTCATTTGTCTGTGTGATGATTTTGGTACAAAGTGCATTTTGTTCATATTTATTAAATATTAAATCATGTCATGTGAGTAAGCTGGCAGCATCTAATTGCTCTGCTGACTAAACATGTTTTTGCTTTGCTGGTTTGTGCCTGAGCCAATTTAGTGAAATGTCTAAACATAGCATTGCAAGTCAAAGCATAGGTTCTGTGCACAGTCAAAATATGCTGACAATTAATGGCAACATATCGTCTATGATATACAGCATGAAAAAGTTCAAAATTGAATCTATATTTAATCAATTCTGACCTTAAAATGTCTACATAACTACAGTATTACCAGTCTGGAACTCGTGATCGGAGGCGTTTATCAGTTGCTTTTTCTTAAAGGGCTTGATTAAGGTCTCTTATCAAACAGGATGTCAACCTGAAGACAAAAGATATGTAGCCTATTTACTATCTAACTGATAAAAGAGAGGTGAAGAGGTAACGTCTGCTCCTAACCTACACTACTTATTAAGTTAAGCTCACAAAGCGAGGTCACTGACTGAGAACACTGTTTGGGATGATTCATGCTGTTTCTAAGGCCGCATGCCGAATCTGCTCTATCTGTAACAAAATGTATACTCAACAATAATATTAACATCAGTATGAACATTCAAAGCTATGGAAGAATGTATTGAAAAGATTGTAAACACATGACATAGTTTTCAGCTTTGGTACATAACTTATTTAAGAAATATTTATAATATAGCAGCAAGAATGATGTATGAAAAATCAGCTAAATTACAACAATTTTGAACCAAAGGTTTGCATATCATATGGGCCCCCAGGTTGTCCAGTGGCAGGATCCCATGGTCTCATCGCCACAGCCTGGTCTCGATTCCCAGGCAGCGAGCTATCCCAGCCTCTGAAGAGTTAACTTTGGGAGGGATGGGCTAGGAAGGGCATCCGGCATAAAACCTGTGCAAAATCTAATACGCGGACCACATGATCCATTGTGGCAACCCTGAAAAGAGAGCAGCCAAAGGAAGAAGAAGAAGTTTGTATATAATATGGAATATCTGTAAAAAGTGTGATGCTATAACATTTTAACATTTTAAAGTGGTGCAAGAAAAAAAGGCAACTGGTGATGGGAACTGCATTGTCTTGCATGGCTACTCAGTCTTTTCTAAACCCACAGAACAAACAGTGTAGCACAAATTGCTGAAACCCTTAATGCTGTGTATGATAGAAAGCTGTCAGGACAGACAGTGTATGACAGCTTGTTTTGTATGGGTCTGCGTAGCTGTAGAGTGGTCAGAGTTCCTATACTGACATCTGTCCATCAACGAAAGCATATACAAATACACTGTTGAACTGTCCACATGCACGTGCATTGCTTCCCTGGGGATACGATGGTACCAGGATGAGCTATATGAAGAAAGCAAACTTGTTCTGCTGGATCAAAGCATTCATGTGGATGTTACTTAGACATGTACCACCTACCTAAACATTTCTGCAGATCAAGAACACCAAGGCAACTATATTCTTTAAAGTGAGACCTTTCTGCAGGAATATTGTTTGAGGAACATGACAAAAAGCTAAAGATGTTTACTTGGCCTCCAAATTCTACAAGTCTCAGTTTGATCGAGCATTTGTGTGATGTGCTAGACAAACAAGTCCCATCCAGTGAGGCCTTACTAAGCAACTTACAGAAATTAAAGGATTTTCTTCTAACATTTTTGTGCCAGAAACCAAAGACCACCTTAGAGATCTTGAGGAGTCCATGTCTCAAAAGGAACTTGCACAATATGGTATTATAGAAGGTGTTTTTTACTGTTATGGTTTAAAGTATATTGTTATACAGTATATGGCTTATTATATATGGTATGTTGTAGCTGTAGCTAGTGGCTAGTACGCAGATGTCAAACAATGAAAAGCTAGCAGGCAGAGAAGAAAAAATCCTTTGTGTTGGTGAAAGATGGTGCGAATTCTGGTAGGGGATTATTATTTTCATATAACAGCATGTCCTGAATTGCTTTAATTTTTTACCACAGAAATCATAAGTTTAATAAATAATGAGCAATAAATTGTGCTTTTTTATTTTGTGTATACTTAAATTCAATGTTGTGTAACATCAACAAAACAAGTTCCTCTTATCACTTATGTTATAACAGTTATAAACACTCTTGTTTTCCCCCACTCTAGTGTCTCTCCCTTTTCTCTCTTGAGGTTTACTGTATGACAAGTAAAAATAAACCACATAATGTCATGTTTTCTCTCCATGTTCTCTGAAGTCTCTCTGAAACTTACAGATGTTTACAAAGCAACAACACCCAATTCACCATACATGAACAATAAATCAATCACTCTATACAGAAAGCTTCACCATATCATCAACTACATTTAACAATTTCTTTGTTAAATAACACCAAATATTTGTTTGTTTACTCTTAGCTTTGATTATGTCTACCTCGTTTTAAATCCACCATATAAGGCCCTGAAACACCAGTTAAATTCGGAGCTGTGGGATAAATACCTAAAACAAAATATTAGTGGTATATGATGATATGCTTTTTTTAAGCATCTACCAAGAAAGTGTTTCACATGAGTTCGTTAGTTCACCCTGCTAATTTAATACCCTCATGGTAGCTTTAGCTATTAGGATGTTCAAGATGCGCAGGCACAAGACTTTATTTAACAGGCAGACCATGGCCATTTTAGATGTAGTCACTATGTCTAAACGGCGTTGCCTTGTATGTCTAAAGCATAGTATTTTTGTTATGCATGCAACTTTTTATTTGTATTAATCACAGCTGAATCTCCTCGGATCTGCCCCCTTTCCCCCGCACGCCTTGTTATTCGGCACCATTGCAGCTGGACGGTGGCACGTGCTGAGTGGAGAAGAGTATCACTTTTTAGATATTATGTCATGTCTGGTCTTCCACGGAAGCGCCCAGTCCACACACAGAGAAGACTGAATGGGATCAGATGGCGAGACTTGACCCGTTTTTGGCCTCGGTGTCCGTCAGTCTGCCTTGGCCTAGGCGAAATAACAGCACGGCCAGACTCTCGCGTTTCAGGCGGGAAATCTCTATGAGCGCGCCACTCCAAGGTCACGAGGCCACGGTGTGACTGCTTGTTTATTTTGGGGTGGAAATAAAATTATATATATACATACTCATACTCAGAGGCGAGTAGGCATAATGGTTATGTCATCAGACTTGGGGGGAAAAAACAGGGCCCCCTGTAGTCTATGTCTCTCTCCCTTTATAGGCTTGTTTAATTTAGACCACATTTCTGTTCTTTAGTTTTGACACACATTATATATACTCTCTCTCTCTCTCTCTCTCTCTCTCTCTCTCTCTCTCTCTCTCTCTCTCTCTCTCTCTCTTTCTCTACCACATTATAAAATGAGAGAATGAGTGTGTGTAAGATATAGAAAGATATATAGGCTCCCCGTGACCCGAGAAGTTCGGATAAGCGGTAGAAAATAAATGAATGAATGAATGAGAGAGAGAGAGAGAGAGAGAGAGAGAGAGAGAGAGAGAGAGAGAGAGAGAGAGAGAGAGAGAGAGAGAGAGATGTTGTTCAAAATTCTTCCACCAGAGGGCGAGCGTGGACTTATATTTTTCAAGTGCCGTCTCAGTATACCAGAATACCGACCTGACTCTTCTGGACTGAATCAAATGTCTTGTCTCAGCAGTACGAGAACAGACGACTTTAATGTAGACTGCATGCAAGTTCCAATCTGTGCGTAAAAATTATGTCTCATGCTATCTGAACTATGATTTGAGCCTGATAAAGCCTGGCATTGTCATTGTGGAATATGCCAATGCCATAAGCAAAGAAAAAAATCCTTTGATGGATAACCTCATCATTCAGTATATTCAGGTAGTGAGCCTACCTCAGGTTGATGATTTGGGCACATAACGTTGCCTATCACAGACCTGACCAGCTGAAGCATCTACAGATCACAACACTGCTCCCACAAGTCATGACAGTAGGCACTAGGCATGGGTGCTTCACTTTATTTACATCTCTTCTTTTATCTGGTGTGCCCAACACTGTAGAATAGGGCATTGCTCCAGAGTCCATGTTCATGCTTCCGTAAACACTTATAAAAGGCTTTTTTCAAATAAGCCTCAATGATGTGTTTTTTTTTGTTTAATGATGTGAAGTCTCAATGAAGTGTTTTTTAAGGCTACACAATAGTATAGATCTCTTGCTTTCTCTCGCTCTTATTTTCACTATTAAACATAGCCATGATTTTGGCTGTTTGTTTTTTTTTTTTACAATTTGAATTCACCAAATGTTTGTGACCTCTGATCAAGGATCATTCAAGAATGTATTCCGACCACATTTCTTGCTCGATGTGAGAGGGAGAGAGAGAGAGAGAGAGAGAGAGAGAGAGAGAGAGAGAGAGAGAGAGAGAGAGAGAGAGAGAGAGAGATGAAAAAAATGCTGAAAAGTAAAGATGACATTAAGTCTTTCTATATAAAAGTGATTTATTTATCAATAACAAAATTTGTACTAAACATATGGGGCCAAAGACATTTCTAAAAGAAAAGAAAAAACACAGTACAGTATGTTGTTTCTATTTCTCTGAAATCACACACACACTATACATTAATACATTATGTTGCACAAGAGAGCTGAATAATTTTAATGGTTTGAAATAACTTTAATACTTAAATAAGTACACACCATAGTCCAGGTGGTCACAGATTTTTAATTTCAATAAGATGATATATTTATGCAGTATTGTATAGAAACGGCTACAAACATATCTACATAAATGATATTGTTTATATACTTGATAATACTTAGTATTAGTATTAAGTGAAATACTCTGAACTTATATTACTGTATATATCACACTTGAGAGGTGGCTATAGTTTAATACAGTAAATCTAAAAGGATAAGAGGAAGGAAAGCATGTGTGGTGCATCATTCCATCAGTGGAGAGCACAAGGAACAAATGAGGCCTTTATATCTTCAGCTGACTCAGTAGATGACCTTTGGGATAAAAGCAATAACATACAGACCATACAATGTCCTTTTTACTATATTTCTCTCTAGAGCACCCATTATGAAAGAGTCATGGTACGATAACCTTACAACCTAGTACCATGGTATTTTATATAGCACTGAATTGGTTTCCAAGTTCAACGCCATTAAATGATGTATCATTAGGTAAAACTACTAGAATTTTTAAAAAGTATCACTGTTTTCTTCACACATTCCAAATACAGCTCATACTGGATTGCTTGTATTTATGTATGTCATATTGTGTCTTTGTTTGAAATTTCAAATCCAGCCTTTCATGAAGGTGACAAAATGCATGAAACTGTGTGTGATGTAAGTGATGGGGATTGCTTGCCCAAGAAATCTGCACCCGGTTGTCTCCTAGCAACAAGCAGATGGTGGTGCTGCACTATAAATAACTGTGTGTATGTGTGTGCAAAGCAAAGTAGCTTAGAGGGACAAGGGCCATACCTAGACATTACATAAGCAAATGTATTGATGGCTATGTGTAGATAGGTGGTCTAATGTTATATAGTTTAGGATATATATATATGATTAAATGGATTAAATGCATATGCACACATATATTGCCTGATGCAGAGATTTACTTGGATGATGTCAGAAATACACAGTGACAGAGAGGATTGCATTAGTATGGATAGTGAATTGTGTATTTATGTACTAGTACACCTTTGTGTGAGCATATTGCATTATTTCTGTCATTGTAAAAAAAGAGAAAGAGAAAAAAGAAAGAAAAAAAGAAAGCAGCTATCAGACTTTATAGCCAGAAGAGGGAGAAAGATTTCATTCACCCTCTCCTTCAGATTTTTAGTCTTTCTCCACCCAGCCATCCATGCTACCCTTGTAAGCATCTCTTTACACTCACTCTCTCTCTCTCTCTCTCTCTCTCTCTCTCTCTCTCTCTCTCTCTCTCTCTCTCTCTCTCTCTCTCTGTGTGTGTGTGTGTGTGTGTGTGTGTGTGTGTGTGTGTGTGTGTGTGTGTGTGTGTGTGTAAAATATGGTTCTTCAGCATGCTCCTCTTTTTGAAAGCCTGTTCTGAGGTGGAAACAGTAAAAATGCCTGGGAGGGAGAAATATAGAAAATGCCTGCGTACTGTTCCCATGATCGTAGAGCAGTTCATTTCAACCCAGCTGGACACTCATTTGGTTGAGTATATTAGCTTTGAAAGTGAAAAAGCGATCCCAAATCCAGTCATTTCAACAGTTGCAGCCATAAATGTGCAGTTTGTAATATGTTTATAGCACCGTTTTAATTGCTATGATCTTATTAAATGTTTTATTTAATAGTTACATATTTACATATTTAAGCATTAATCAGAATGAGTTTATTATTTGTCTACTACATAATGAGATAAGTAAGATTCAAATGCAATAAAAATTTATGAAGGCTCAACTAGACAGGATAATTCTCTGTATTTCCTTTTCTCTGCACCCTGTCTTTGGCTTGGCTCCACCTCATCATTTACACAGACTATCATTCTCCTGAAGGATAAAAGGATAGAACATGGAACATACTGAATACTTCCTTTGAGATTTCTTGTGCTGCGACACACTTCCTCAAGCTCTCCACTGAGCTCTGATCAGCCACTTGTCTTTTACATCTATTGCGTTTCCAATTCTATTAGTGAAAGCTTGTGTATTTTGAGAAATACACAATATTTAAAGTATTTTCAAATTTGAGAACAAATTAATTAGTCAAAATTGTATTAGTTGACATTTCTGACTGCTAATAGGCCAAGACTTTTAGACTTTTTATGTATAGGTAGTATAGAAAGTATTCATACGTCACCCCTTAGTCTATGGGACTAAAATATTGTTTTCTATTCAATCTGCAGACATTATATCTTAACGATACATGCTCAGTTCTTCTGAGCATGTATCTCATGTATGACACGATCCCAACATTTTGAAATCTTTCATTTAAATCTCAAATGAATTAGATGAGCTAAAGATCATTGTACAGCTATTACAAAAGTCTTTTCTTTTGCCAAATGTTAATTTGGGGTGAAGGCTCTGTTTAGGCTGGGCCACTTAAAGTTAGTCATGGACCAGTTCTAAACCCAAGGAAAGCAGGTTTCAACAATAATCTGTCTATACTTTGATCAATTTTTCTTTCTCTTGACCCTGACAAGCCTCATGGTCCATGATTCTGAGAAACATCCTGACAGCTTGATGCTGCCAACACCATGCTTCACTGCAGGTGATGAGCATTACTCTCTAGCTCCATCTCTTACCATTCAGGCAGGTCAATGGGCTCAATCATGGTTTCCTAAACTGCTTATTGGTGAAAGATCCTTCTGGTAGACTGTAACATCTCCACAGAAAACACTCAGAACATTACAGTTTTTGGTCACCTTCCTGAATTTCTGGCCACCTTCCTAGCCCTTCTCCCTTTTTGCTAAATTTGTATGGACAGCCAATACAGAACCCTTTTAAGAAGCTGCTGTGCTCTTTGGGACTTTGAAAGCTCTAGATTTTTTGGTTCCTTCCCCAGATCTGTATGGTTTATATTTTCCATTCCTTTGATCTCTTGCCTGTTTTTTTTTTTTTTTGCTCTGACATGCACCAGCAGCTGTGGGGCTTTATAGATGTTTGCCTTTCCAGGTCATGTCTAATAAACTTGCTTAACACACACAAACTTTATTTAAGTTTGAAATATCTCAATGATGACTGGTTGAAACAAAACTGATTCTGGATATTGCATTACGTTTATTTTTGCACATTGATTCAAACATTTTAGAGTAGGCTCTAAAATAAGTAAATACTGTAAAGTCGAGTAGAACGGATCTGAATACAGAATGTATTATATTCTGGAGCATCTCTGACATCAGGTCACTGCAAGGGGGAGGTAGGCATTTGATAATTGATCCACATTTGTATTCTGGGCAGGTTTGATACATGTAGCCCATGATACAAGCACTTTAACAAGAAAGTAATTTCATTATTACTTAACTGAAGATCTATGTGCATTTGCGCTTTTTGTCGCACAAGAAATGTGAACCAAGTTAAGTTCTGTTTCAACACAAGCTTGACTTTTTCCCCATAGGTACACTGATCATGTGTGATAACCATTTATATGTAATAAAGAGAGATAGACAATAATCAAAACCTGACAGCTGGAGGTTTGTAGTCATGAAAACTGTGGCTTTTAATGTAAACACTACATTCGATTGGTTTTCCAGCACGAACATCCCACATGAAAGAACAACCATTCACTAAAGTAGAGGGAGAAATAAGCAGCACAGAAAGCATTCACTGGGAGAGGGTAAAAAGAAAGGCCAAAAGGAAAATTGGGGGATAGGGGCATGTGGAGAAAAGAATATCCCAAAGCGTAACTGGTATATGTTATTATACACAGAGTTTGAGTGTTTTTTTTCTTCATCTTCTTTTTCCATGAGTCAAACTAAGGCGGCAGGTGGAGGGAGGTGATATACATCATTCCAAATCTACGTGTGTCAAGTGAGAGCTGTGCTTTTCTATGCAGACCTGGAAAGGGTTTTCTTTTTTTTTTCTCTTGAATACAATTCCCCCAAAAAGAAATAATGCATAAGGAAGAGAAAGCGCATGAAGTCTGTACAGCCTAGTGCATCCACCCCTTTGGGCCTGCACACCACAAAGTGGTTGTTCAAATAAACAAAACAAAAAAGTAATAAAATAAAAACATACATATACTGTTTTCTTTTTCTGGCTAAGTACTGCAATGCAGGGCAAACAGGCAAAAGGGAATTGGTACAGTTCAACATCAACATTGGTCAGTAAGAGTGCTTCAAGAGTGAATTGCAGAAACCCTTGAAAAACATTTCTCTTTTTTTTTTTTTTTAAAAAAAGGGGGGAAAGAAGAAAAACGTTCTGTAGCTACAAAGCACAAGTAATATACTTTTAATATTACAGAATTGTCATATTTTATATTATCTTTATTATCACTGTTTATTCTTGTCAATTATTATTTTGGATTAAGTCTACGTGAAAAGAATCTAGAACCAGAGGATCTACAGCCTCCTATAAAGACACGCAGCCCGACGGCCTTTATCCTTTCGGCACCATATTGTTGGTTATGAGGGTATTTGTCCCAACCCCACCCTCCCCCCAAACCCCAGCTTACACAATGCTCTCCCTTTGTTGCGATTGTTTTTTTTTTCTTTTTTACTTTTTCTTTACTTTTTTTTTGCTATTTTTTTACCTTTTGTGGGTTTTTATTATTATTTATTTTGTTGATTTTATCTAAGTGAAGCAGGTAGCTGTTTCTTTATACAAAGGCCAAAGGGTCATGCTATGTGTGTCAGGACCTGTCAGAGGGGACTGACTCTGTTACCCAGCCTGAAGACAAACTAAATCAGGAAGTATAGGAAAAGAGTAATGAGGGAAGGCGGAATGGTGGGATTGAGGTGTGCGGGACAGGTGATCAATAAATAAATTAATAAATTAATAAAACAATAAAAAAGTAGAATTTCCTTAAACGACAGTGTTAATAAGGTTGTCATTAAAGTTTACTAGTGTTGCTAGTTTCCCAGACCCAGCGTTCTCACAAGGTTGGCACTGATATGACAATTGTAATAATCAGGAACTAGTCAAGGGGCTCAAACTCATACTCAGCATGGCCCCAGACACCAACAGCAAATTCAGCTGGCACACGCCAGTAACAGAACACACAGACTGAACAATACTCAACAAAACGAGAAAAGGAAGCGTGTACTGTAGGGTGCAGTCCTGGGGGTTCACCTTCTCCATAACATTGACCAGCTAACAGAACAAATGTTGCCATGAAAACCCAATCTATTTCAAACCCAAAGTACAGGAACACGCTACAACTGCAGTTTGGCTTTGACTGACCTTTATCCCTGGTGAGTAACTGTCTAAGCTTTTTTTGTTGTTGATGTTTTCCCCATTACCTCATAATTAGCATCCACAATAATTACGTCATCATTAGCGTAGCATTGTATACTCAGGCAAAACGTGTATCGCTCAGCCCCCCAACTGATATACAATTAATAAATATACAGACAACAAACAAAACATAAAAATATAGTAAAAGAAAGATATTTTCCAGAACAATAATAAGTTTAGTTCAAACCAAAAAAAAAAAGACACAGTGGAAAAAAAAGCAAGGTAAAATAAAACATTAAACAGCAAAGAAGAAAACAAACAAACAAACAAAAAACAAGGTCCCAACTTTGTTCTAAAACCATAAAGGCTGGGTTTCTATAAGAAATCAGTTCTGTTGGCAGCTCTTTGACAAACTAAAAACATTTTATGTATAGTATTTATATATTTATATATATATGCCTATTTTAAAATTATCATCATTATTATTTACCAACTTGCATTTTTGATAATAATCATTTTCAAAGGAATTGGCTCGAGAGAGTAAGAGTGGCCTCAGTACAAGCCGCAGCCTCGCAGGTTGTTGGCGATGATGATGTCGGTGACGGCGTCAAACACCACCTGGATGTTCCCTGTGTCCGTGGCACAGGTCATGTGACAATAGATCTCCTTATTGGGCGAGCGGTTCTTGCTCTCGAACTGTGCTTGGATGTAAGCAGCTGCGTCATCGTAAGTGTTAGGGCCTGTGGAGAAAACAGTAAGGTAAGTAGGAGAGAACAGATAGTGGAGGAGTCTGAGAAGAAGAAAACAAAACAGAAAGAGATACAAGAAAGAGGAAGCTACAGGAATGAGAAAGAAGTGCCCTTCATGACCGGTTATAGTAGCGTTCACATCTGTAATAGTGACAAATATTATTTCAATATAAAAATTATTTTGTACCCTGCAAAGGAGTGTCATGTAAACTATGCAGAAAAAGTCTCAATTAAGTAAGAGTGTAAACTGAACAGAGAGAGAGAGAGAGAGAGAGAGAGAGAGAGAGAGAGAGAGAGAGAGAGAGATGCCTGCTGTCTCCTTTCATCGTAAGAGGTTCTTCCAGAGTGACCCAGGCTCGTCCCTGTTTGCCATCAAGATCTTTATAATCTTCCTTTTATATGACTTCTTGGGCTCTCACTATCATCCCGCCTCCACCTTGTGTGTGTGGAGTTTGCATGTTCTCCCCGTGCCTCGGGGGTTTCCTCCGGGTACTCTGGTTTCTTCCCCCGGTCCAAAGACATGCATGGTAGGTTGATTGACGTCTCTGGAAAATTGTCCGTAGTGTGTGACTGTGTGAGTGAATGAGAGTGTGTGTGTGCCCTGTGATGGGTTGGCACTCCGTCCAGGGTGTATCCTGCCTTGATGCCCGATGACGCCTGAGATAGGCACAGGCTCCCCGTGACCCGAGTAGTTCGGATAAGCGGTAGAAAATGAATGAATGAATGAATGAATGAATGGCTGTAAGACAAGAATTTTGGATAAAAGCCTGTCTCCAGGAATGAGAGACTTTAAGAACAGTGCTGGATTCACAAAGGAGTCCAAGAAAGCAAAACTGGCCATGCACTCTGGGTGCAGTATAATGCAGTACATTACATTTACTTATCCATTACTACACCAAAACAGCGATGACCCTCCATGACATTGGCTCCACAAGAGCTCTGAAGATGTGCTGTAGTATCTGTCACCAAGACGTTAGCAGAAAATCCTGCAAGTTGCAGTAAGGCCTCTGTGAAGCGGATTTGTTTTCAGCACATCAAGGATTCTCCATTGGATTAAGATCTGGGAAATATGAAGGCATTTCTTTCATCTGGATCAAGGCATTGCTGAACAATTTTTGCAGTGTGGCAGGACATGTTATCCAGCTGAAAGGAAGCTGGGATTTCGCTGTATGTTCTGACACTTTTATATCAATTCTAGCATGAACTGTTTCTGCAGTTTGTGCTAGAGTAGCTCTTCTGTGGGATCAAACAGGACAGGCTAGCCGCCACTCCCCATGTGCATCAGTGAGCCTTGGTCACTCCTGACCCTGTCACCTGTTCAATAGTTTTTCTTCCTTGGGACACTTTTGGCAGGTAATAACTACTGCATACTGGGAACACCCCACAAGACCTGCTGTTTTGGAGATGCTCAAATCCTGTTGTCTAGCCATTGCCATTTGGCCCATGTCGCAGTTGCTCAGATCCTTACACTTTCCCATTTTCCTGCTCCCAACATAGAAAACTTAGAGAACAGACTTTTCAATTGGTGCATAATACTGTATATCCCAGGACTTAACAGGAGTCATTGTAATGCAATACTCAGTGTCATTCACTTCATCTCTCAATGGATTTAATGTTATGCCAGGTCAGTGTAGGATATCAAACCAAGGAGCAAAGCAAGTCATATTATTCTCAAGCCTCTTATGAAGGCTGATTAAGAAAAGCATAATTCTCATGGCAGAACCATTTCATTCATTTTTATCTAAAAATTCAGTAACATTCTGTTCGGCTTAGATTCCTAGTCACATTCATTCCATCTTTGGTGGGTGTTACGTTATCCTAGCCTGGAAAATAAACAACTAAAATATAAATAATAATAGTAATGTGGGAGCATCTGTGTGCATTCTTACCCGTGTACTCTGGGAAACAGATACTCAAGGGTGATTTCTTGATCTTTTCAGCAAACAGGTCTTTCTTGTTGAGGAAGAGAATGATGGAAGTGTCAATGAAGAATTTGTTGTTGCAGATGGAATCAAACAGCATAAGAGACTCGTGCATGCGATTCTGCATGGAAAGAACAGAATAAAAAGAGAAAGAATGCAGAACAGGTTAGCCAGAGAAAAATAGGAAAGGAAAGCTGAGTAAGGCCAAGGTACAGTAGGTGAGCTGTGGCCCTCAACGGTAGCAAGAAGGTCGAGGGAAGCAGACGCCTATACACTGTTCAGATACAAATCGTATTAATAAAACATGTTCAGTGTAATTTTCTGTGAGAGTATAAGGGTGAGACCTGGATGAAGAAAGTTAGACACAAGGCACAGTCAGGCCAACACAATACATTTCAAGTGGCACTTTATTTGTTTCATATAAATACATACACACAAATACACATCCATTGTTGAATAAATAATCAAGAGCAGTGATGGACACAACTACAGCAGATTGAGACAGACATTAAATTTACAGAGACACAGTGAGGCTGTGATCAGATATCAGGAGAATACACTACATCTAGGTGGTTTGCAAAGAATGTGTGAACAGATGGCACCATAAACCAGCACTTGGCACTAATAACTATAATAAAATGACTTCTCCATTCCTGATTCTTCCAATCATGGATGGTATTATTTAAAAGCACCATCCAACTGTCCTGTTTTATAACAAATCACATGTTGGCTAAATGTCAAATAATGGTAGTGTTAATGATGCTAGCGCTGAATGAATCAATACAAATGATGTTTCCAAGGTGTTTAAATATCTTTTACATAACGAATATGAAACAACATAAAAACACAATCCTCTTTCAACATTCTAGAACTGTATTTTTCCACTGGCAATAAGACACAATCCATCAGGTAATATGATGTCAAATGGATTATTTCTACCCAATCATGCATCAGAGCCCATGCTGACAGCAGTCTGGCCACAGCAACAGCTGTTGTAGCCCATATAAAACCACAGGAACAATCAGCTATTAGTCACTCAATGTGCACTGATTGAATTACCCACAAATCTCTTTACGTGGCCAAAAACTTCATGTCCCATAAGTCTCTGGACCAACACGCCATCATTTCCTTTTCACCTTGGCCATGCAATGGCCATGCATCATTGGCCATGCATCATTCACCTAACCAGCAGGACAAAGCTAGAAAGGCTGGCTTTAAGGCCATGCTCATTAAGCATCTTTACACATGCGACAGAGAGAAAATAAACAAGAGAAACAGCGATCTGGGAGAGGGTCTGTGACAACATGAAAAGGCTCTCACTTTGGATGTATTTGGGATGGTGGAGAGTTTGTTTTGTGTTTGCTAAAAGATACATAATCACCTTCCAGCTGAGATGCTGAGAGATCACTGATTCAGAATGCAGTGCTCATCTGTCACCATGCTGATGTTTACACACACACACACACACACACACACACACACACACACACACACACACACACACACACACACACACACACACTTATGTGTACTTGATCAGCAGCAGGAGATACTTGCGTCATTGCCGGCAGAACGCCCGATCATGAAACATCTCACTAAAGACTGCTCCCTTAATCGGGGGAAAATATCTGAACTCTAGTTAAAAGCTTTGCAAGTTAAAAAGCACAATTTCACCCCACTGTAGTACTTTATGCACCAAATTTGGTTACTTAGAAACACAGCAGTGCAACTACCCTGATATGTGCTGCCATTTTGGTTATAGAGTTTCTTGAACGAGGAACAAATGACTACTAAAGGCTTACAAATGGCTTACAGTCGAGTTCCATAAGGTGACCCAGTGATGATACTCTCAGTGGTGCTGTATAATCAAGGAGTAATGGGAAATTTAGGACACCTAACATCTATGGTAAATATAGCTCCGAGGCCATCCATAAGTGAAACAGCTACCTAGCTTGACACACATCCACGAGGATAATAGGTACAGAAGTCCTACATGTGCTGAGTGGCTTTTGATCCGGTATTCCACTTTCTCAAAGCAGTCCCTATTAGGGAAATGAAAGAAGGAATACTACAATATAGCTACAGCTATAGCTATCTATAGCTACAACAGCACTTTTCATCAGAAATAAATCCTGATATACCCAATCCCATATTCTTAATGACACCTTCTCACCATTACAAATAATCACCTGCACTTCCTGCTTTATTTGGCCAGCTTGTCCATATTAAAAATATTTTCTGTTTCCCAGTGAAATTCTCTTTCTCTTGGACAAACAATCAGTGCACCCTTTGTAACAAGCGATGGCCCAGATTTGGAAGGGGGGCATTAAAAAGGAGAGATTGATTGGAGGCTTTCAGTACGCTAAATTACAGACAAGGGCCAAAATTAACAACAAACAACCTGAGGCGTATTAGCTGAGCCATTCTGACACTATGATTAAACTGTACAGAATGACACATGGCCAATGCATTGACTGCTTTGGATGCATAAGCTTAAAGCACAATAACACCAGACAATTAAAAAAATGACACAAGTGGTGTGATAAATCCTGATCAATCTTCAGTTTCTGTTAAAGTCTGTGATCTGCTGAATAAATCAATGTGTAAACACAATTTTAACTATGTACATCATGAGCAAATGAATGTTTTTTTCAGTCCCAAAGTAGAAATAAAACCTTCTACTTCTACTAAACTAGCGTTTAGAAATTGAAAGCAATAATACAATAAACCAACAAAACAGTTATAGTGTAAACTGATATAGTGTAACCATAACCATTTGACACGTTTTTTTATTTACTTACTAATGTGAGACGGCACGATTTCTACAATAGAGATGCTCAAGGCCTCATTTGTTGGGTCAAACATCCAATTTCAAGTATTGACAATATATAAAAATGTTACCAATGGTATTGTAAAGAAAGTAATATATATGCAGTACAGCAATAATGCCCATTTAAGGCAAACAATGCTACAAGGAGCTTTGTGTTTGAAAAATAGCCAAAGAAAAAATATATCAAGACAGCAATATTTTACTGAAGATATGTCCATGTTTTACTTTGTTAATTTGTATACTTATGGAGATCATTTTAAAATGAAATATCAATGACTATGGGGGCAGAAAAGACAACATTTCCTGAATAAAGATAGCCGGGTATTTAAATTGATTTAAGTTCTCTTCTTTGTGCCAGCTTGTTTAAACATTTAATAAACATCATGTGAGAAAATGAAATGTGAGAATTCATAACACACTGACTGAATCAGTAGGTGTGTCTATCTTTAAATGGAGCTTAACCCCTTATTTATGACTGTAGAGGAAGGTCTTTGGTTAACTTTCATTCTGTTGTCCACCACTGGAGAGCTAGACATACAGTAGAGAATAAAACGAAGGTGTATAACTGATCTGAGAACAGGCGTGCAGCTCAATAAAGACCACAGAAACGCAGATTGTTGGCGATGATGACATCAGTGACAGCGTCGAAGACAAACTGGATATTGTTGGTGTCGGTGGCACAGGTGATGTGTGCATACACCTCCTTATTGAAGGACTTGTTCTTGCTTTCATACTGCGACTGGATGTAAGACACTGCTTCCAAGAACGTGTTCGGCCCTGAAGTGCAATACAAAGCAGGAAGCGAAGACAAAGGAAGGGTGTAGGAGCACAGAATGAAATGATGGAGAAGACACAGAGAGGAAGAAGGATTGCAGCACAGAGCAAAGAGGAAGAAGTTTGGACATATACAGATATGAAAGAGTAGCACAAATGCAGTGCAGGGGGAAAAAAAGGATGTAATGAGATCTCAGACTGATGTAGAACACACAGTGATCATGTGATGGGGCTAAAAGCCTGACATTGTGATTGACATTGTGGTGTATGATGCAATATGGTAGTACACTGAAGCTGTGGCAAGGTAAACAGGTAGGAGTTTGAATACTATGAAAAAGGATAGGCAGTAATGGCTGCATTTCTTAATAAGTGAACAAAAAACATGGAGACTTTACAGCTAAAAGAGGATTAAAAGAAAAAAAAATTTAAGAAAAAAACATCTTGCCTGGAAGATTAGCAATATTAGCAAATATCTCTTTTCTTTTTTTTAATTCTTTTTTTTACCTATTGACTTCTGGTTGGTTTTCTTCCTTTGGAAATCTCATTCGCAGTGAACTGAAAGAACAGCATGCTGTTAAGGTGACAATTTTACCTGTGTACTCAGGGAAGCTGATAGTTAAGGGCGATTTCTTTATTTTCTCCTCAAATATGTCCTTCTTGTTAAGGAAAAGAATGATAGAGGTGTTTGTGAACCATTTGTTGTTGCAGATGCTGTCAAACAGCTTCAAGGACTCATGCATGCGGTTCTGTGGAATCAAAAAACAATGTGTCAGACTTTCGGCTCAGTCACACGTTCACACACACACGCACACACACACACACGCACACGCACACATGCACACGAGAATCAAACATTACTATTATTATCATCAGGAACAAATATCAGTACACTGTATTCTTTATAATACTGTATATGGCAGCATAAGCAGTGAAAGGAAAGAACAGAAATCAGAAAAAAATAGGATATGTTCCAGTTTGCAGGTAAATTAATTAATGAGAAAGCCACATCTCCAGACAAGGTGATGCATTATCATGTTATCTATAACAGCATAATGAGGACAGAGTGGGAACATTTACAATAATTGTTTCTCCAGCATGTGTGTCTATGTTAAGTAAATGCTACTAAATTGGACAATTTATTGGATAAATGATGGAAACTGAGTGAGGACAAAACTAATACCCAGCTAACATATGATTTAGAGCAGCAGTTTTTGACAAGCATTTATTGAGAAACCATTCATTTTTTCCCCTTTATTTTTAACAGGGATCTACAATGAGCAGAATGCACCAACACAAACAGGATGTGCACACAAGGCAAAATAAAAGTGCTGCTTTTAGTCTTTACATTGCTCTTTGCCAGTAGCAGTGGGGGTGGGAGTGGGGTTCATACCTGTGGTTATGTTCTGGTGGATGGGCCATCTGAAGAACCAGTTTTGCTTTTTAGCATTTGACGATTGGTTAGATAGCAGAGCCGTGGTGAGAGACGGCAGAAGAGGAGCTGAGATGGTCGGAGGGAGACACGCACACGCAGAGGAGGTGGCATGAGGCCACTGAAGGAGATCAGCATGACCAGACAGGCGTCATTTCACAACAGATCTAACCACCCCCCCTCCCCCCCACACCCGCACATACACAGTCACAGCCATACACATACTCTGCATGGCTGAGATGAAAAACAGCTGAAGCAGATCCAGTCACCAAAGTCTGAGGAACGGTGTGGTTCCAGAGAGAAACAGCGGAAAATTCACAGACTTGTGCACATCACAGAAGAAAAGGTGCCAATATGTGGAGCTGCATATCTAAGCATGTGTGTGTTCAAAAGGATGAGAAAATACAGAAAAAGGATCACAAGCTTGTGACAGTAGCCAGGGACCAGGTTCATACAGAAAATGAAATAAAAGATAAGTGCACAATGTGAGCACAAGTATGTGTGGTGTTTGTCCACACCCTACATTTTACATCTCTATATAAATAACCACAGTTTATAACAAACGCTTCCATCTCCTGCATGGTCTCTGCGCCTATCCACCACTTTAATACAGCAGCATTATGACTAATGGACAGCTCTGTGCAGTTCTGCTACAATCCATTAGGTCATAAATTCAGGTGTCCCCCCTCATCCTTAAGCAGCAGAAGTCATTAAAATATTATGATGTTCTGTCATCAAAATGTGTGCCTGGATGAGTTGGAGACATGTGTAGCTTTGACACAATCAATCTGTTTTCTCCCTGAAAGTGAGGGCAATAAATATAAATTGAGTTTTCATCCTGAAGGAAAACTGACTCTAGATTGAACTTGATGTATACTTAATGCCTTCAATGAGTTGTAAAAGCTCACAAGCAATGCTAATGAAGGAGTTTTTATTCCATTTTCTTATCAGTTATTGTCCAAAAAAAACCTGGGTGATGTTTATTTTTTTCTTCCCATCTTGACTATTATTGAAATTAGAAGAAAGGTCTACACAGATTCAATCAAGGTAGTATATAATTTTGAAGGTGCCTTCTTATAAAACGTATGTTTAGTCCATTTAAATCAACCCTTAATGTCTGACCAATATAAGGCTTCTAAGATCCACCTCCCAATGAACTCCAGTGTGTTACAACTGCAGTGAGCACAGGATTCAACTCGGATTTGCCCCAAATGCAGGAAGTGAACTGAAAAACACACTGCTCTGTGTTTTGATTTGTGAGACACAAACCGGGCCAAAGAACAGTTCAAAAGTGCTACAGACTCACAGCCGGAGATCTGGATTAAAGTACAAAACAGTAACCTTAATGCTGGATATCTTAGATAGTAATGTTTAAGATAGTTAAATATATTGCAATTTATTTATTTGTTTATTTATTTAATTTTTTCTAGCCTAGCAATTTAGCTCTGCAACTAATCTAACAGTATGTGCCTCAATATGAAGATATTTAGTCAAGTGCATACATTTGCATCCTCTCAGAACAAAATAATGAATAAATCTTATTTACAGAACAAGACATTCAGGCACAGATCTTCTGAGATTGAAAATAACAAGCGCTTAATCACATGTGCAATAGAAGAAGTTGATGGGGAGTTTGCTAGAGAATTACAAAGAATAATTGTGAGAATTATGTCACATGCAAAGTCTGGGAAGGAAGCATTATGTAATTGAGATTTTTGTGTGCACTAAATGTTGCCAGTGGTCACAGTGCAGATATCAGAAACTCAGTAGAGTGAAGAAAACTCGGAACAACTGATATGTCTCTAAAGGCACAGGTTAAACTGATAAACAAATGAGTATGCATTATTTTCATAAGATAAATGGAAATAAAATTCTGTCCTAAGGCTCTTAAATGCTGACACTGGGTTTGTGTACATGCAGGAAATATCAAAGCTTAAACAATTATATCGTTATTATGGAAACGTTAACCAAAGCCCAATTTAGATACTCACCTTTATTATGACTTAGTAAACAGTATGATTCTGTCTTCAATTGCTGAAAATGGGTTTCTACAAATTTAATGTCTGTCTCCTTTCTTTTATTTGATATAGATAAGCTTTAATGAATTGTATGAGCACCAGGTGGATTTATTCTTTAAAGTTTTGAATCCTTTTCATTCTTGTAACTCTGCTACTTTGCTTTGTCCAATCTTCTCGACATATATATTCTGATTGTGGCAGATAAATTTGCCATATACACTAATCAGCCATAATATTAAAACCTGATATTCAAAGCCTAATATTGTGCCACCAGAACAACTCTGACCTGTTGATGCATGGACTGCACAAGAGCTCTGATGGCGTGCTGTGGTATCTGGCACCAAGACGTTAGCAGCAGATCCTTTAAGCCCTGTAAGTTGTGAAGTGGGGCCTACACGGATCAGACTTGTTTGTCCAGCACATCCCACAGATGCTTGATCTTATTGAGTTCTGGGGAATTTGGAGTCCACATAAACACCTCAAACTCTCAGTCATGTTTCTCAAATCATTCCTGAACTATTTTTCAGTGTTGCAGGCAGCATTACCCTGCTGAAAGAGTCTACTGCCATTAGGGAATAACGTTGCTATGAAGTGTTGTACTGGGTCTGCAGCAATGTTACAATATTTAAAGATTGTTATGTGTCAAAGTAGTACATGACATTGTCAGAACATCATACTGCCTTTTTCCCATAGTGCATCCTGGTGCCTGGTCTCCATTGTATCCACACTCGAACACAAACGGCCATCCTTATGGTGTAATAGAAAATGTGATTTCTGCATTTTGTGTCAGTGTAGCTCTTCTGTGGGATCTGACCAGATGGGCCAGCCAAGGAAGAACAACTAGTGAACAGGTGACAGGGTCCTGGGCATCATTGAGTCTGTGTTACCTGTTCACTAGTTCTTCTTCCTTGGTCCATTTTGGTAGGTACTAACCACTACATAGTCGGAAAACCCCACAAGAAATTCTCCAGTTGTCTAGCCAACATTTGTCCTATTTTCAACACATCAACAATGAAAACTGACAGTTCATTTGCTCCCTAATACTCGGTCCCACCCTCACCCCTGATTGGTGCCATTGTAAAGAGATTTTCAATGTTAACCACTTCACCTCTCAGTGTTTTTTCATATGGCTGATCAGTGTTCTTTTCCTTTTTTTAAAACCTAAACAGGTTCCAAAAAATGTTTATAAATGTTTGACTGTTCATTTTGTTTTGTGTTTTGGATTGTTAAAAGAAACCACAGGGTTATGCTCACTTTTGCACTCAACTGAATACTCTCAATGTATTGTGGCTAAGTCATGCTTTTATATACTGGATACATTTTGTTTCAGTGATATAGTTCATCAAAATGAATAGCTTATAGCAAAGGCCAGTCTAAAATAATCAGGTGCATTTGGTTATTATAGAGTAGTCCGTTTGGTAGAAATAACTATTTTACAAGAAAAACGACCATGAAGCATGCGTTATTTGAGTAAAACAAGTAAAGGAAGGGCAGAACTTTTATCTGTTGCTGTGAATCTAGTGGAAAGTGGTTGGATAGTCTGTGTGTCGGGAATATCTCTCACCGTGGTCTCGTCTTCATGCAGCACCTGGTCATAACCACTTAAAGCCACGCAGAAGATGATGGCAGTCACATCCTCAAAGCAATGGATCCACTTCTTCCTTTCTGACCTTTGACCTCCCACATCAAACAGCCTGTGAAGATACGACGCATCATGATCTCATGTCCACCCACAAGTACTGTACCTGGTACCTCCAGCATATATATATATATATATATATATATATATATATATATATATATATATATATATATATATATATATATATACATATATATACATATATATATACATATATATATACATATATATGTATACATATATATGTATACTATATATATATATATATATGTATATATATATATATATATATATATATATATATATATATATATATATATATATATATATACACCAGCATTCAGATTGAACAAGCCTTAAACTAATGCTTATCATTTACAATCGTAAGGATATTTTGTTTAATTTCCCACATACATGTGACTCATTTCTCAAAGGATTTCATAATTACATGATGAGTTTAATCACATCAGAGTCTTTCATCTAAACCTCTATGTAACTAGGCTTCAAACGCAGCTAAAGTTCCAACCAGCGTATTAAGAAATCAATTAAGAAATTTGCTGTATACTTAATAAGACGTTGAGGCACTGTTTAACAGACAAGTATTAGAGATATCAAATCCAGTTCATATTTACATAATTAGATCCAAACCAATTTTGTCTCCAATAACAGCTTTTCATAACATCAATAATATCATTCTGATGAATAGAGTATCTGATTTCTGATTTCTTTGAGCGAAGACAATATTGTACACGAAGCCTAATTCTACAACCAAACAGAGCAATTCGGGGTTGCAGGGAGTGTTTTGTGGCATGCATACAATCTTTGCATAGAATTTAGTGCAAAATTATTAGTGCAAAAGAGTCTCCCTTAAACATATCTGTATAAAGAAAACACTGGTTTCTGACTATGTTCAGTTGCACACATTTAAGTTTACTTTGTGTCACGTTGCTTCACAGTGTTAGCCTTTATGCAGTAGGTGGTCTGTTGAGATCATAATTTTCCCAATTGCCATGGTATTTTAGACCAAATAATATTTGTCTCTTCCAGGAGCATAAGACTTGTCCACAGATTGATCTAATAGAAATAGTCTGAATGCTCTCATCTTTGTCAGGTAAGCATTTCTCTTTGCAGATGTTATGGTTCAATCTTTTGAAGTTGATTACATGTATAGTTTACAGCTTTAATTAAAAAGGGGGGTTTCTGTCTGTTGTTAACATGACAAGTGATCTGCACTCCAGAGGCTCGGTGGTAATAAAGATCAAATAAACAGTGAGTCTCCTCTTCATGTTTGTTTTTCTGACGCAATGATTTTTTAAAGAAAGTTGCAATCTAGTACAATATCACAGATTTGGGTTTGTTGGGAGGTTTATAATGAAATATAAAATGTGGCTCAGAAGAGAATCCGTTTTAGTCTAACAAGATCTAATAAACAAAAGCTTGCAATTTTCTAGGTCGTTACTGTCACGTGGTTATATTATTATTTTCCCCTCAATAAAAGCAGAAAAATGGCATGATAGAAAATTGGACCTACTCACTGAAGGTACAAGGAGCTTAGAGTGTGCAAATTGGATTTGTGTCAGCATTTAATAAGTTAAACTGATAATAAGTTACATCACTGTATTTTATGGTATTCTGTAATGGAGGCTAGATAATATGGTTTGTGAAACAGAGAGAGTAACATACCTGAAGTGCAGGTTCTTGAAGGTGAAGTGGGTCTCGACGATTCCAGTGGTCTTCACTCGGGTTCTCAGAATGTCCTGCTCTGTGGGCTGGTAGTCTGGAGCACCAATCCTATCTAAACTATCTAGGTAACTGTACACAAACAGACACAGAGGGAGAGAGGGAGGTCTCAAAAACTGAACAAACATCATGAGAGATATCTAACATGACACTAATTACCTCTTGCATCTCGACAGACTCTAATGGACATTAAGAGAGACACATATCCTTATACACCCTTCAAACTCTCAGTTACAGCACTCATTTGTTGATGGCCCATATCCCTGCACTAAATAGAACAGATCACTTTCCAATGTAGTGTTTGTGACTGAGTAAAGCTGGAAATTACATGCACACCATCACAAAATTGGAGATCTGGCTTATAGGACTAGTACACAATTTAGCCTTATAAAAACACTAAACCGATGACCAACAGACAGATAGATGTAGACAAAAATGTTTTCTTGCCCAATGAACAGATGAATAAAGCATAGGGTATGTCAGATTCAGGTGATATCAATTATTTTGTGTTTTTACAAAATGAACAAATCTAACAGTGCTGAAGTTCTTAAATGTAGCAACATGAAAGAATAATATCATATTTATCATATTCTTATGTCTGCTTTCACATGTTAACAAATAGTCACTGTTTTCTGTATTTTTTTTTTTTAAATAAATTGATTCACTTGCTTTATTGTATGAGAAGCTGTGCCAAGATCAACAGACATAGTCTAAGAATAAAAGGCTCTATGTGTTATTCCTAAGTTTGTATGATCTAACAATATTACTTGATATCTAGTGATGTTTATGCCAATTATATTAAATTATCAGACCTACCAACCATGGAGGACACTAGTATGGATGATCAGTCAAAAAGCAAAAGCACTTTTCTCCCCATAAAACAGGAGATGAACCACATATAAATCTGCAGGTGATCTGAACTCTCCAACATAAACCAACACTTCCTGGAAGCTTGTAGCTTCAGATGTGGCTCATTTAACCCTTGTATGTTGTTCGTATTTTTGTTACTCAGCCAGTGTTCCTGGGTCTGGTGACCCGCTGCATTTTTGGGTTTTTAATTCAACAAAATCAAAGATTTTATGTTAAAATACTCTACAGATGTTTACTTCATCCCAATTACAAGCAATATAAACAGCATATATGGTTAATATTTGCCCTTTACCTTTATTACATCATATTATTTAATTAAAGTGCTACTCGTTTTTTGTTGTTTTTTAATAAAATGTAATAAAAAAAGAAAATCAAGTTATGAGTGGGAAAAAAATCAACAAATTTACAAGGAAGCAACGTTTTTCAAAACTATTGATGTTTATGAATGTGGGTCCCACAGACCCGAACAACATACAAGGGTTAATGTAGCCTCAATCTCATGTGATCTCGACTTGTACACAGCTCTCATGTATGTGCAATTTAGCTAACATTAGACAACTGTATTTACCATTTTAGTGTAAATCTCAAATCTCATAGCAGATGCCACTAAAAATATCTGCTGAGATTTTGACCTATGAATATTAAACAGACCTACAAGTGTGAAATCTAAATCTCATAAATAATGTTATTTTCTTATTTTTACATGAAATTAGTCTGAAAAGTTTAATGTTTTTTTTTCTTTTAAAACAGCTTTACAATGAAATTCTTAACATAACTATGTCATGTGGACAAAAAGTGATGAAGGGTAAGGCAACGATTAAGGGCACAGTTACTGTTCAGTTGTGCCTGGTATCCTGCTTATTGTGAAAGGTGATGGAAAACTGAATAAGACTAAATTGGCAAGCAAGATGATCAAACATACTGTATATAATCGAAGACTGACAGTACTAAAAAACAGTGTACACAAAGCACAAGCCACACTTCCATTTTCCTCCTTCTCCATTGGTTAGTGTTGTTTTCTGTTTAAAAGCCATGCACTCCTCGGGCATATGCAGAATTTGGTAGGCATGTGCTAACAATCCACCAGCACCTTTGTCACAAAATGACACCTCATCCACCTGCACCCTGCCCTAAAAATCCTTGGTAACGTGTAGCATACCTGAACAACACCTATGGTGCTTATGGGAATGTGTGTTTATATCAGTCATTAATAAATGAGTGATCACTGTTTAATAACATTTATGGTAATATGACATGGGGTTGTGCCCATGCTGCCACAGTTGCAGCTGCACCGTGCCACAGTAGTCCCACTGCAGCTCATTAGTTTCTGCCCCTGAAGACTTGGCCTGCCTAGATACAAAAAAACAACAACAACAAAAAAGCACAGACAGAAATGCGAAAGGTGTAGGAGAAGCAGGCAGAGACTGAAATGGCTGACGGAGCTTCTTCTGATGCCAAGGCCTTGAGCTTACACAGAGAAATCTCCTAAACAAGGGCCTTCAACTGAGAAGCAGTCAGCCGCGCTGCTATGTATTGCAACAACCACAGAGGGCACTGTGCCTGTGAATAAACTGAAATCATTAATGTTTCATCTGTGAGCTTGTGTCCTAAAGGGCTGCATAAGGGCTTCATAAGGGCACAGTCTCTTTCATGTCTACCTGAAAAGTGCAGCATGAAGTTTGCTCATATGACAGAAGCTGGACGCCCACAACACATGGCATTTCACACTGTGAGGATCAGCTGTCATATCATACAGCAAAGCTTGTAAAGAGATGCTAGAATGCAAAGATGCATTCAAAAAGAAGTACAGTACTTTAAATGGTGGCTATTGTTTTCTTTATAAAAAAGCAGCAAACATTAAAATAATCAAAAAAGGTTGGTTAATATTTGACCAGACAGCTTTGCCTTGAACTGCATCAGTAGTCTCGGGTCCACTTTCTGCACTTTAATTTAGTCTAAAAAGTCATCTATTACATAATGTTGCTTTATTTTCTGGCATGCTAATATTTTTCTGTAAAATTTCCTTTTTTGTTGAAAAAGAAAAGTGAGGAAAAATTCTCCTGGCCTGATAATGCAGCATAAAATGGCTAAGAAAAAATGATATTAAAAATAAATAAATAATGAGGGTGTGTATGACTGCGTGTACGAGTATATTGTAGTCACCCGTTTCCCATTCTGCTCCTCATTAATGACTGGGACAGGACTGTTCCACGTCCCCTGTCCTTTTGATCAATGATCCTTTTAACCTTGCATACTTGCTCTATTTATAGCAAGAGTTCCTGAATGTCACTTAGCATATGTTTTTGATTAACATATAAGTTCTCCAAAGACAAATTTCCACTACACTGTACTACAAAGACAGCAAGCCCTTTGTTCTGGCTGCTGCTATTTCTGAGTCTGCATGAGGTATTTGGTCATTCGTACTAAACTGTTCCTGAATTTCCATAAATGGAGTTATTTGTGGAGTGCTGCCTAGGACAATTCTGTGAAAAACTAACAAACAAACAAAAAAAATGAACTCTGGCAGCCATTTTAATAGAAACATTCAATCAGCTAGCCATGTGACAGCATACAGTAGCTATGTATACAATCATACAGATACAGGTGAAGAGCTTCAGCTAGTGTTCACACCAAACTACTGAATGGGAGAAAAATGTCTCAGAGACTTTGACTGTGCCTTCACTGTTGGTGACAGACAGGCTAAATTACTGGGCTTTTCACACACAACCCTCTGCTGAGATTAGACAGAATGGTACAAAAACAAAACTATCCAGCGACCAACAGTTCTGCAGGCAGAAATGCCTATAGAGGTCAGAGAAGCATCGGCAGGCTGTTTCCAGCTGACACATAAAGGCTAAAGTGACAAAAGTAACCACTCTTTACAACCGTGACAAGCAGAAAATCATCTCAGTATGCAAAACACGTATGCATTTTCATATTCATGTGAATAAATAGCAGTTTCAAAAAGGGTTGCCAGACCCTGATTAAATAGCGCCATCTTCATTTAGTTGCTAACAATCATATGTATTTAGCAATAAAATGCATTTCCTGCCATTTGCTTGTGCTAAATATTATTTAGAATTTGTAGCTAGAATTTGGATTCAAAACCAAGTTTAAAAATCACATTTTACTTTATTCTTCCAAAAGGACATGGATTTTATTACCTTTTTTATTTTATATTATTGTTTAAGGTATTACATATTTATCTTGGGGGGCGCGGTGGCTTAGTGGGTAGCACGGTCGCCTCACACCTCCAGGGTCGGGGTTCATCCTACCATGCAAAGACATGCATGGTAGGTTGATTGGCATCTCTGGAAAATTGTCCATAGTGTGTGTGTGTGTGTGTGTGTGTGTGTGTGTGTGTGTGTGTGTGTGTGTGTGTGTGTGTGTGTGTGTGCCCTGTGATGGGTTGGCACTCTGTCCAGGGTGTATCCTGCCTTGATGCCCGATGACGCCTGGGATAGGCACAGGCTCCCCGTGACCCGAGAAGTTCGGATAAGAGGCAGAAGATGAGTGAGTGAGTGAATTGAATATTTATCTTCCCTTCTGAGGTTAGTACAAAGATGTCTCAAGGCAAAAAAAGAGGCTGTGCATCCCTCTCAAGATCAGTACAGCATGTAACACACACACACACACACACACACACTATAATGCTATTTCCCCATGTTCTGCTTGAATAGTGTTTTCACAGAACAAGTACGGCACAGCACAAGTTAGGCCGAAATGTACAGTACATACATTCTACATTAATAGACTTTAAGCTGTATTACATGTAGGTTTTTCATGGACAACACTGCAAATGGCATATAACTATTAGAAATAATAGGCTGACTGGATTTTCTCGCTTGTGCTAGATTTTTTCTGAGAACCATGTCAAGTACATCGGGAACTGAATACAATGAGGGTCAAATGTTCACAATCAGTAAATAAACAAGCATTTATATAACCTATGTGTGTTCAGCTGGGGAAATAAATCAGATATTCATGCACTAATATTATATATTGTTTTAGATCACTAGATCCTATCAAATAATGCTTTACATTAATCGGTGGCTCACCATTGTCATCATCATCAGTTACATCATAACCTTAATCATAAGCTGTTTGAAAAAAAAATGCCATTTGGAGTGTGTGTGTGTGTGTGTGTGTGTGTGTGTGTGTGTGTGTGTGTGTGTGTGTGTGTGTGTGTGTGTGTGTGTGTGTGTACACATGTGAGCACTTAGCCTGCTCTGTGAGGTACTTTGTGGTGTGTTTCTGTTTATTGTGTTGATGGGTTTAGCCTTCCAGCCCTATTTTCAGTGAAACAGTTCAGGTCAGGTGATTTAGCCTTTCAACAATGTTACTTTTTTTTTGGCCCTAAACAACTTTACCAGTAAGTTTTAGGTCACTGACTCGAGGCAAGCTGAAACAATAAAGATCTTTGCCATTTAGATGCTGTTGCTCTTGTGAATGCTCATGGTGGATTACATGCTAAAACTAATGGACCAATTAAAATAACACTCATACATGCCACCAGGTATAAGATCTGTTTCCAGCACTGTGGTCTTACAGAGTATTGATTATATTGGATATTGGATATTATATGTATTGGATATACTTGATTTATTCTTCAGATGACCTGCTTAATAACTAGCCTTTGGTCATCACGTTTAAAAATAATACATTCCAATCAAATGCCTTCGTGTAGTGCAGACTGAACTGACCAATGATGCAACATTTGATGATGGCTGGCTGTGAGCCATAGCTGATGATATTCTTCGCTAATGTCAATTCAACAATGGCCACTGAATCTCTTGCTGAGTTTGTAATACGTGATTATAGCCCTGTAATACATGATTATACTGTAAGGACTGTTTGCTGGATGGACGGACATTTTGGGTGGTTCTTGACAGGACATTATGTTGACAGACAAGTAATATGTGTCTCCACAATCGATTATATACTATATATTCATATTTAACTCAATGACTGTGGGAAAACAAGGCATGGCTTACAGCTCTGTTACAACCCAAAGCTGCTTTGGGTAGAAGCAACCTCCAGAAATCATTTTATTTTTCATACGATTATAAGAATCCCTGGGTATATTTTCAACATCCTGGATGATTTTGAATTTGAGGCGTAAACAGCATTATATTTTCCTTTAGAAGTCTGGAGGACATGTGTAGTCCTGCATGCTGATGGTTTCTGGGTATAGCAGAGATGTGTAGAGGACAGACTGGGTGCAATGCTTATTCTTTGACCCCGCTCCTTTTAATATGGGAAGCTTGTATGGCTCTCTCTAGTCAGGCTGCCTGCCAGCACTCCCCCTCCCTCTCGCACACTCTAACATACACTCTTCTCTTCTCTCAGTCTCTCTCTGTTCTACCTCCTCCCTCCCTCTATTGCCTCTTGAGTGCTCTGCCTGGCAACACCTAACGGGAGCCAGCCTGCTGTCTGCTGCTTCCCATCAGCACAGAGAGAGAGAGAGAGAGAGAGAGAGAGAGAGAGAGAGAGAGAGAGAGAGAGAGAGAGAGAGAGAGAGAGAGAGAGAGAGAGAGAGAGAGAGAGAGAGAGAGAGAGAGAGTCCTTGTGATCAGAGAAATAGCAGATTATTAAATCAGGGTGTAAGAGATTAGCAACAGATGAGATTTGAATAGAGGTTGAAATGAGAAAGGACAACACAGAAACATTGAAGAATTATTGGAAACGATATAAAGTCACCGATCAGAACATATTTAACCTGTAATATTAAGCTTAGTATTTGATTACACCTCTATTATATTTGTGATCATTTATGGTACATTTGTTCATGTAAAATAAAGAAAAATGAATGTTACTGTTGTAGCTCAGGAGCATCAGTAGCCTTTCTGTTTTTTTCTTTCATGAAAGTGGTCTGTTATGTAATACATTGCTGTCTTTGCTTACATACAACACTTTTTTTTTTTAACATTTAATCCTTTCTGTTGAAAAACTAATGTTTGGAATTCTGAAGTGTTTTTGTACTGATACAACACTGTGGAAGTCAAAATACATCTAGAACAAAATTCAAAATCAGTCTGTCCCATTGATGGCCGGATAACTGCTTACAGATACCAAAGAAAGCAGAAGAGTAACTGAGAAAATCATGGAACAAAAACAGAGAGCATAACCTCAAAGGTGCAAATGGAAAATAAAGTACAGAGCTGAAGATGAGCTACTGCCGATAACAATGGAAAGTTACTGTGAAGGATAAACGATAATAGGGCATCAAGCCAAAGACATCTTGTTGGAACTGTCTAGCACATCCTGTGGGAAACGGGAAATCAGCTGTGTGTCCATGTCATCTACTGATTTTCTTCAACCATTTTTCAAAGTTGAAAAGGTGCAGAGATGTTAGGGTTGGTAGTGGAGGAGGAACACCTTTATACTGTACAAGGCCTCACAAACTGTGGTCAAATGAAGGTCAGTGTTAAACAGTGGATTGTCATAATCATGTCGGCCATCCTGTAGATGTAATAGAGGTTCAAGCAACCGTGTTCTAATGACCACCTCACCACACACAGGCAAACGTACAGTAAAGCGTAACCTTTGTTACCACCATTGTGACTAAATGGACCATCAAGAGAAATGCTATGTTCCATGCACTTACTATAAGCCAGAAAGACACCGAAGGGGAAAATTGTGTGCACTTACTCCTCTGTATGTCCACATTGTACACCTTTCAGACAGTGTATACACATTATCCATATTCTCATTTACATATCAACCAGTTGTAGCTTTATAGAACAGTGTAGTTGTAGTTATAGATATAAATGTACTGCTTAACATGACTCAGTAATAGTTTGTTATTTCAAAGTAAAACTTCAGAAGCATAATTATATTAACCTTGGTGAAATTCATTCATAATTAATAGTTGTGTGTTGCAGGACGATTCTTTGTCGAAAACATAAAAAGGAGGTCTTTTGTAGTGTAGCACTCAAGAAACAAAATGGAGAAAGCATTCATTTTAACAGTTTATGAGTTTGCCTGACTTGGAATTATTTCCATAAACTAGGGTTAGCAACCAATTCAGGCAAGGCGATCTTTGAACGCGCTAAAGACTGGATTGACCTATTACCATAAATTAATTGAAGAGAATTGCTTTTTTGGGTGGCATGTTGGAACAGAGGTTATCATCAATGCCTTTGACCTCGAAGGTCCACGCTTCAATCATAAGCTTGGGTTACTGTCTGAATAGCTTCACAAGTCTGCATAGGTTTCCTCTGGGTGTCCACCCATCTGGTTTAGTTTCACTTCCCAAAAACAGGAATATAGGTGAATTTTCACTATTAAATTGTTTTATATGAATGTATATGTGCAAGTTTCTCTATGATGGACTCATGGCCCTTCAGCGGTAACTGAAGGCACCACTTAAATGCTAAGAAAAATTTCACTAAAAACTGATTGCTTTTTTCATCATGTTTCAGTCCCACACTCATCATGCCTATTTTACTAAGGTAATGCAGACTGCTCTAATTTGAGTGCCAACAGGATCTCGAAGACGCAGCTGTTGGCTGTGATGAAAATCTAAGCTTTCATAGTCCAGTAATAGGTCACACTCCAGGCTCTACGGCTGTTCCCTACTCACTATTCCCTACACTGAACATTTTCTGGAGCACTGCATGGAACAGTTTTGTACAGATTACGCAGGTTTGCTCACCACTCTGTGACAGTAGATGTGTTCCATAACAATCAGTTGTATTAAAAAAAGTTGTAACAACTTTTTAAAGAGCATTACCATATTTGCTCTCTGTATTCTTTAGTGAAGCTTTGTCTAAATCAATATAACAAACTTAAAGCATTATGGCCATTTGGGGTGGATATTATGGGTGACTGCCTTTGACATTGTTTATCATGGTGCATTATGGACAACTGGAAAAGCTCCAGTATGTTTTTGGAAGACAGAATTGTGAACAATATACTGAATATGGCCTACATATTAATCTGACCTAACTTTTTTTTTTTGCAGGAAGTGCAATTTCTGTGTCAAAAAACTAAGTCAGAGGGATCCAGACAAACCACAGACATTTGTCCTAGTGAGATATAAAGAAAAAAATAAAAATAAACTAGACTCATTGGTTTATTGAATTATCTTTTCAAAGCATCTTGTAGATCTCGTGAGCTGAGTATGATTAAGGTGCATTTTGGCAGTGTTGCGATTCTTGAAGCTGATTTAAATGTGTTGTCATTCTCTAAGAAGCTTGTTCCTGTTCACTGACCAGAATGAAAAGAATTCCACCTACAATAGAAGTCAATCAATATATGGGGTAGCTGTTACCTCTAAAATGGGCTGCATTAAAAAGATGAACTGCCCTATTATGTTCTCATCATCGATTTCGCGCCGTTCTATTTTCATCCTTCTCAAAAAAAGCAAACAGGAAGCGGGCAAGTGTATGTGTCACTTGGCCAATCCAAAACCTGGTTGCAATCTACAAGTTTAAAGAGAATATAATGTTCTGCCATCTTTTTTGTATGGCAGTGCAAAGTGCACTGTAATGTGAACAACAGATTCTTTGGATTAAAACAGATCGGAAGGATTAATCTTCAACAACTCAGTGTTGTGTGAAATGTGCAGGGAAATTTCCAGAATTGGATGGTGTTAGTGATCATAAATTACACATCACCATTATCTCAATTTTATCTGTGCTAATTGCCACTGCACCACTACAGATCTGTCAAGGACACACAAGCTGCTGTTTTGCACATAATTACAATTTTTATAACATCAAATACTGTGTAGTTTACAGCTACCCAACAAAGTGAACACTGGTCCTTAATTAGGATCATTTTAGAGGTCCAATTGCAGTGTGAGAGCTACAGTGCATATTTAGGTGACTCAGAAGTAACCATGGAGAGTAACAGAGAAAAATGATACATTAAAAGTGCTTTTTCCTAAAACGCAAAAAAAATGAACCACAATAAAGAAAAAAATGTTTAGATTCTGAAGAATGGTTGCTGTAGACATAATGTTTGGACAGCAGAGAAACTAAGGACATGTGGGAATCTTGAACATTATGATTGGTCCTCTGCCCATTTCCTGCTTTTCGGCACCATCTCAACCGGCATCTTTACGAAGGAGTAATTTGTCTTCTTCTAAATAGTGCTTTCCATAAGCACCAACTTCCCAGGCCATTAAAGCAAACCACAGCGCCTGATCGAAAATTACTGCTGACTCACATCTTTCAGCACGATCCTATTCAAGCACGCTGCCGTACGCATGCACACTAAATCAGCTTTCTTCTGCTCAGGATGTAACCGTATCTTATCTTGTTTTGACATTAACACACATATCTCTCTCTCTATGGGGTTGTTTAATGCCAGGCGACAGCCAAGAGCACAATTAGCCCATACTCTGTTAACTGAAGTGTGTATGATATGTGCTTTGAGAAATCAGAAATCAGCTTTGAGAAATCACCCCAGTAAACACTGGAGACATTTGGTATTGCTCATTTCCATCTGAAAACAGCTATCATTAATCAGAACATTAATCATTAATTAGAAGAACTTAAGGGGTAATACTCACTATTGGGCTGAGTCGTTGAGCTGGTACTCACGGGCACGGCTGAAGCACTCCTGAATGCCTGAATCGGCCCACAGGCGCATCATGGCGGTCAGGAGCTCGGGAGAGTAGGGCTCGGTGTCCTCCATGCGACTCACAACATCACACACCATCTTTGCATCGGCCTGCAGAGAAAACACAAACACACACATTTAACAGGGAGCTCATTATAAGGTACAAACCTAGTTAATACCACCTTTATACCTTGAAATGGAGAGCAAAATGGTTAATGTCCTTACACACAAAAAGAACCTAATTGCATTAAACAAACAATGCAATACCTGGCCTATTTTTCACATCTCTCAGTGATTACTCTAAACAAAAGCCCATATGACTGAAAGAAGTAATACAACAGGTCCATTCCTGTTTGGATACAACACTGATCTTATCAAGCAGTGCTGACTAAGTTACAGTGAACAGCAGTCTCAGCACCGGGCACAACGTCACCCTTCTTGTTCTATTTAAACAGTAAAGAGGGCACGGTTGTAAAACTGTACAGCACATGCTGACCCACTGTCGCTGGATCAGGTGTAGAGTTTTAGCACATAAAGATGATTGCACTAGAAGAACAGGGAGAGCTGAGCTTAGAACAGATTTCAGCAAACATCATTATGAATGTGCTCTTTTAACACGGCTGCTGAGAACATTAATGCTCTGTGTCGAGTCCCACTAGAAAGAAGAGGTAGCACCAGGAATTAAGGCAATTAAAGCCCTGTGTGTGTGTGCATGCGTGTGTGTGTGTGTGTGTGTGTGTGTGTGTGAGCACGTGTGTGTGTGTGTATGAGAGCGTGATCCTTGTCATTACTTTCTAGTCCACTAATCCCACATGCTTCCTGTAGGCCCACATTGTGTTGTGAACCTGATACACATTCATGTACATAAATGCACACACATGCACACACAGAATATCCATCAGACATAGGGGGGGGAAGGGCTATTGAGCATGTTGGTCTAAGTCTGCTCTGATAATAGGTATAAAAAAGACCAAAGAAGCGAAACATGAACAGAGGAATCCAGGACCTGTCACTTTTAACTAAATCCCTAATCTGTGGCTCTGAAAATTCGCACAAATACTCTGCTAGATTTCATGCTGGATGTCTCAATATCCTGCTGCTATACCTCCTACCTGCCACTCAAATCCCAGGGGCCTAGTTACCAGCAGCAGATAGGTCAGGGGGTGTTGACAAGAGGAGGAATAAAGTCAACACTGGTTCATAACTCATCTACTGATTCATATAATCAGTGACAACTTTGTGTGTATACATAAGCCACTTGTGAGTAAAATCAGTATATTATCCATACTCACCTCCTAAACTTTTGCCTCACTTCCTGCTTCCATTAACTGCCACTCACATTTCCTGGGTTGCACTTAATAACACTTTGTGGCTTTGCTGCAACACTTCCTTAGTTTCTGCTATTGTTCTTTTGTATAGCCCTAACCCATGAAAGAAGCATTTAGCTTTTAGCTTCTCTGTGGCGATAAGATGAGAACAGCCCTCAAGGGATTGCTATCAACGGGTTGAGCCTTCTTCCTCAAATTCTCAAAACTATCAATTGAGAGACCAATGCAAAGAGTGTGAGAAACACACAGTAGAAAAGAGAGAGTGGGAGAGGGATTGGGGGTGAGTGCCTCACACTGAAAGGCAAGAAATAAGAGAGGATGGGGAGTTGCAAGTTTTCTGTTTTCTCTATTGTTTCCTGTGAGAAATAGTGGACTGCCCAAACAGAAAAGAGAGGACTGGAGGATAAGGGGATGGGAATCGTACAGTTCTCACTGAATAAATTACCATTAACATTAAAGTAATTAATAAATCCTTAGACTATGATATAAATTCAATGCTCTAATCTCTCACAGTGACCAAAATGGAGTCCATCGTATTAGTCGTCAGCAGCTTCTGATAGAGCAACCATTTCAACAGCAATGCCACAGGCGGTGGCATGGTCAGCAGGAGCCCGCGTGATTGGCTGGGCGAGGCTCCCTTTCCGCCTCCCCTGGTGAGAGTGACCTTTGGGAGGAGGTCCTCTGAACTCAGCAGGATTGAACCTTCTAGAACTCCTATGTATCTCTCTCTCTCTCTCTCTCTCTCTCTCTCTCTCTCTCTCTCACACACACACACACACACACGCACGCACACACACGCAGCACACACACGCACAGCATGTCCAATGCACTACAACAGAAACAGTAACAGCTGCCACAGTAGAGCTGTAATTACTGTAATACACTCACAGGGTCAGCAAACATAATTTAACAAAAACATGAAGGTGTTATAAAGGTGCTTTTAACATCTATAAATAGTAAATGTGGAGGCTGTGGCTGAGTGATTAAAACTTAACAGTGTTGGTACTGTGGAATAATGGGTAACAACAGGGAATAATTAAAGGTTTTTTATTGTACTGACCAATATAAGTAATGTAACTATTTTTCTGTTTCACTAAAGGCTGCTTTTAATACAGCTTCTGACAAACTTGGGGCAATACTGAAGGGGTCAATACTACTAGAAATCTAAATCAATTCCTACTCAGTCAGTGCTGCTTACAAACACATTTAAATCATAGTCATGTTACATGCATGATAACAAACACAAATAATGAACAAAGAATACACAAATTCTTTTTTTATAATTTGATCAAAGCCAGAGCAAAAAGTTGAAGAAAAAAGGGGTGTTCCGGCTTGCAGGTAGGCCGGCCCTGTTGCAGTTTGGACACTAGCCATGCATCTTTTTTCAGCATGCCATTAAAACAACATAAGGATCAGGCATGTGATTGCCTATTGAATTTGTGATCAGGCTCTAATAAAACATGTAAGAGCTCTTCAAGGGCCAAGCGCAGGCCAAAGAGAATGGGGCATGTCCTTCATCAGCATTTATTTATTCAAGGTGTGATAGGTTTCAGGGTTTTAGACATTTGGATCCCCGAGACAAGCAACACTGTGCTACAGTAGCCTGCCCTGTTTATCCCGGTCTCAGTTTTTCCTCAACCAGTGCAGTAATTGATATGTGTGAAAAATACAATCCATCCAATGATCTTTGATACTCTTCCTATTTACATACTGTTATATGCTGGGGAGCTCAATAATGTCATGAAATCAGTTATGACTTTTACTGCTGCAATATGGAGCTGATATTACCCTCAGTTTCCTGGAAGCAAGTGTCTCCATTGGAAACTAATCTGATGCTGGATGCACTTATAGGCCAGCAGAGATTTCAGTTCACTCTTCATAGCCATCATTATCCTTCTGTATTTACATGGATCAGTTCTGAGCTAGCATGGAAGATGTCAGTCGAGTCTTCAGCACTGTCAAATCAGATGGTGTACTTGCCATTACAGAAGGTTGTGTATTATAAATTCATTTGTTTTTTCGAGGTTTTTCTAATGTATATCCAACCGGATTCGAGTTGGATCACAATTCACAGATCAGTGTCTGTGACCAGCAGAGAATAACAATATGGGCCAAGAGACTGGCAGCAAGTTTAACATTTATTTTCAAAAAAGCCTAAAGTACTTAACTTACAAAGATGCAGGAATACAGCATAACCGTTGCACCATAAGTATGAGTCCAAACTGCTCAGACAAGGATTAGAGAATCTATTCAGTGTTACACCACTAATCCTCATCACCAAGTCAATTCTGTCACAGTTGATGCTGCTCTCTCAGTACCTATACAGAGGATCCTCGGCTCTAGTCCCATATGAGGGACAAGCTAATTAAGGGTGCTGATACAGGTCAAGCACTTGGAAAATGAATAAGGCTGTATGCCCATTCTCTACAGAAATAAGTGAAGTGTCTATAGAGGAACTGGAAATCAGGATGAAAATAGCTGGCTGGGGAAGGCAGTGAAAAAAGCTCTGGAATCACACATTAACCATTATATCCATAATGGGTAAAAATACAGAGATTTTAAAAGTGCATTGTAGTTAGAGAGCTTGGAGGCACCTGATTGAGTGCCATCTCCTTCTTCACAAAAAAAAATCCCATAATCAGTAATTCGACCATACATGTATGTGAAAGTGTATCATGCATATCATGGTGTGTTTTAGTCCTTTTTCATACCTGGTATTGACATCTGTCTAAGGTGATCACAAGTAGCCAATTGAGACATTTATTCATGTATCAAAAGCATCTCACTGACTGAAGATTGCTTAAATTTAACCACAAGATGTATTCTTCTAATAATGTTAGGCACTCAGATCAGCTGACAAAAATCCAGATCCATCCTCCTGCTAAATATTTCTGGTTGGAGTCTCATCACCTGCAAACTACTTACTGCTGCTGACAACGGCCCACATTGACAGCCTAAAGATACATGAGATTACTGTGAATGGTACCACTTAGGAACAATTAAGATGGCTTTTAAACATTATCATGAGGCTAGAATAAGCCTAGAAGTTAAGCCACTTTGTGAAACTGTCTAGTATTAAAAAAGCTATACATAGAAAATGTTAAACCGCGTGTTGTCACATGAATGTGCGGCATTGTCTGCAGTATTTGCTTATCTAATCAGGTTTCATGTACAGTATTTTCAACAAGGGCACAAATGAAAAAGAAGGGACGTTTACACACAGTTTATAGTGTCAATTACACAACACGATGCTGCTGAATACCCCAATCTGATTCAGTGTGCTGATGAATTCCAGCACAGCTTGGACAATAGTATAACATGTCCAAACGACAGCAGTTTCAACCTCAAGTGTAGAGATTTATTTGCATGCTTTCTGACTGCATTTGATGGCTTAAATGTAACAAATACTAAGCAGCCATGTAATCTTTCATAAACACATCCATCTGACATATGAATATACAATGACAATCTTAGGGTGTTTTCACATATAGTTCGTTTTAAAAGAACCAAACCCAGTTCACTTAAAGTGAACCAGAAAAGGAACTAGCCGAATGTGACCTCAGTCCGTTTGGTGTTCACAATATAGTGGACTCAAAAGAGAACCCAGTTCTCTTTTTGGTCCTTTATTGAAATGAGCTCAGACCCTTTTGTGTTCACACCTCAACTTCATAAGAACTCAGAACCCAGAATTCTGTGCAGCAATGGATTTTGGGTATTTGGTCTATTTTTAAAATATTAATTATATATATATATGTATAGTATTTGTTGAGAATAGTTGGCATTTAATGCCATCCTCTTTCCAAATATCAATAAGTGCACAGATTTCTTCATAAGACCACACGACTCCGCGACCTGCCATGGCGAAAAGTTTTTTGTTTTCCGCAGTCACAGTGAAGGAACACGGCTGCAGGTATGGCAAGCCTCCAGGGACATTTGGCGAAATGAAACGCAAAGCAGACCGGGACCTCATTGCTTTCACATGTCGCACACAAATCGAACCACAAACGAACCAACAAACGAACCGTACTCAGACCACCTCCGGAGGTGGCCTGAGTACGGTTCGCTTCTGGGTCCTTTTAAGGGGTCTCAGATCACATGGTTTGTTCACATATACACAATGAGCCACTCCGAGAGCGTTTGGAGGGCTCAAACGATCTATGTGTGAAAACACCCTTAAAATCTGTCCCTTCCAAATGCTATGTTGTAGTAAAAAGCCCTACACTACGACACATCTTTAGAATGAGTTCAACAGTAACACCAACATACACCTTACATGTATCATATTTCTTAATGAAAGAGTAATAAACCCTGCAAATTTTCTCAGAGACCATTTATTCACCACATTTTGAAAGTGGTCCATTACTATTAGATATATATTGTCATAAATAAAGAATAGTCATGGAAATAGAACAATAAGGCAATTAACTGACACCAAAGATCCTACATCCCTGATGTAACATAAAATATCTTTTTATGAACAGTAAGAAAAAGTGTGCATGAGGATAGGTTCCCCTTCGAGTCTGGTTCCTCTCAAGGTTTCTTCCTTTACCATCCAAAGGAGTTTTTCCTTGTCACAGTCACCTCAGTCACCTCAGGCTTGTTCGTTGGGGATAAATACAAACACATTGAATTTTTGTATTATATTATTCTTTACATTAGCCTTTTGTTTTATGTTTGTGATCTGTAAAGCTGCTTTGAGACAATGTCAATTGTTAAACACGCCATACAAATAAATTTGAATTTGAATGTAAGAAGACGTCATGTGACCAGTATGCATGTTTTAATATACTGTTCTAATCATAATGTATGCAATACAAGTTTGAGCCACACGCAAAATGGTCTATGAAGGTTGATGTTAAAATCTCAGATCTTTGGATCCTTCCATATCAACTTGACCAAGATACTGCTGAATGAAGAGGTATGAATGAGTAACACCAATATCAATGTGAACAGAAACAAAATGATCACCGTTATTTAAATAGATATTACATTGCTGACACTACAGGAGGTAATTAGGAAAACCAATTTACCTGCTCATTCGTGGAATTACTTAATGAGGGAATCAAGAAGCAAAAAATGATGCAGATAGAGGTCAAGTACCCTAGGTGATTTTCATAGAAAATATCAGAATGAAGGACATGTTAGTGACTTTGAATGTAGCATTGTTGTTTGAGCCAGATGGACTTGTTTGACTATTTCAGAAACTGGTGATCACCTGGAATTTTTATGCAAAACTCAAATTGTGAAAACGTGCAGTGAGCAGCACTTCTGCATAGCCAAACTGGCTGAAACTGACAGTAAGACTATGGTAACCAATATCCACTCTTTACAACTGTGGTTAGCAGTACATAATCACAGAATACAAAACAAGTTCAACCTTGAGATGCATGGGCTACAAACAGCAGAAAACCACACAGGTTAATCTCCTGTCAACATACAACAACATGAATCCATGCATCCAACCTGCCTGGTTTCAGCTGTTTAATCTGGTGGTGTGAGGGTGGTGTAATGGTAGGGATATATTTTCTTGACACACATTGGGCCTCTTAATACCAATCCAGTATTGATTGAATTCCACAGCCTGTCTGGGTATTGTTGCTGACCACATGCATCACTTTATGGCCACAATTTATCCAACTTTTAAAGACTTCCAGCATGTCACAAAGCACAAGTTCTCGAACTGGATCCTTAAACATGGCAATGAATGCTGTGCACATCGATGATCTCCTCAGCCACCACATCTAAATTCACCAGAGCATCTTCAAGAAGAAGCATGAATGTACAGCTGACAAATCTGCCACAATAATGTGATGCACTCGCATGTAAGCATGGACCAGCAATTCATCGGAACGCTTCCAACACCTAGTCAAATCTGTACCATGAAGAACTGAAGCTATTCTGAGGGCAAAATGGGATCATGTGCAGTAATAGAAGTAATAAAGTTGCTATTTCAGTATGTTCAGCTTTTTTCCACTCAACTTTAAAGACATTTTCTTCAATTGCTTCAATGTTCAAGAGCTATATACAGTACATCAATTATCAATTTGATTTGACATGTTACAGTTGTGAAATGAAAGCAGTTCGTCTTCATTATGCCATGCTATATGATTTACATTTCCATTAAATTAAGTCCTGGAGCTCGGCTCCGCTTGCCACTTATATAAAACTAAAGGTGGCGTCGCTCCTCTGTGCCTTCCTCGATTCATCCACTGCTTACAGGTTTAACTAGCAAGATACTAGTTAAAAATCCTCTGAAAAAGGACTGAACCTGCTTGTAGCTGCTTCACAAAATGTAGCAAATGGGAAGTTTATGGAGTTTTGGGAAAAAGTTTCAAATAAAATAATAAATTTCAAAATTCCAAGAAAAATATTCAGTAATATTTAATATTAATTATGGTACTATTAATGAAAAAATATTGTGTAAAAATATTGTGTAAAAAATATAAATAAAATAGTTTAATAAAAATCAAAACAGAAATTTTTATCTTTATGTTTTGTAATGTTTTTAAATGTTTTGTTGCTTACATTTCTGCTTCTGTAATTTTAGATTTAGGCACTTTTTTCTTTTTACACCTCCCTCTAGTATGCAGCACCCTATACAAGATGTGCTAAAAGATCAGCAGAAGAAAAATGAAACTTCATCAGATAAAGCGATACACAAAAAATAACAGTAAAATGAATGTAAATAAGAATTCCATAGTGGCTTTTTAAGTGAAAAAATGCAATGTAATATGATTTAAAGGATCATATTCCAAACAGTTGACATGAGGCCAAGTGAATGTTCTGAATACAGTAATGTACGTTGTTATATACTCTGGCTATTATTAATATTTCTTGAAACCAGAGATGGGTTTGTGTTGGCCAGTGTACGCAGTCAATACTGCACATGTTCAGAGGAAGAGGCCAGACCTCCGTTTCCACAAAATCTCATTACAGCAGATCTCTTATTCATGTTCAACTGGGTCCCTGTTGCTCTCGCTTTCCCCACATTGCTTTCTTTATGTGACACACTGGAATCAGATGTGACGTTTGATAGAAAGGCTGCATGTATCCTTTCAAGCGAAACAGGATTAAAGCAACACAAGTCTTGTCTTTGCCTTTCTTGATGATCATCTCTCTTTTGCTCTCTTTCGCTTTGTCACTCACTCTCACACAACTAGCCTCCCTCCCCCGCTCGCTCACCACTCCTCCGCATCATGTGACAGTCAGCTCCAGTTCCTATGGTTACCGTGACTTTCCTGGGAAATGCGATTGTGGGTTTGATGCTCTCTCTTTCCATTTCTCTCATTACATTCCCTCCCCATTTTCTTCTCTCTTTTCCTTCTCTGTCACATTCTCTCTACATCATCCAGTCTCTCTCTTTTACATTTTCTCAGTCGCTCATCTCCTACTCTTTTCCTCTCTCAATTTTCTTAGCTCTCTTTGTCTTTCCATCGCTGCACATCTCCCTCTCTCCCTCTTTCACTCTAGCCATCATCTGCTCCTCTCATTTGCTCTCTCCCTTCCATGGCAGCTGATGAATTATTGATTTGATGAAATATTTAGCTGTTATTCTGCTAGACCGCTGAGCACTCCAGTTGTGGTCTAATGGCAGGGCAGGGCACCAGGCGTCGGTGCCCTCTCAATCACCCCCTCCCCAACCACCTATCATCAGGGGACCACGCCCACCCTGAGCAACTAACATAATATTCCTGTGACACATGGTGCTATGTTGATATTGAGACCTCTGCTTCTACTAATGCTCTAATGTAGTGTGCTGTACATTTTGTGCATTACTTTTACCTTACGCTTGCCTCTATAGCTCGGCCTTTCAAATCACTGTGTACACACACATTAATGGAATGACATTAAAAATGGACCTGTCTGAAAGCTCACAGAGACAAAAGAACTGCTAGGATATGAAACAGAGAACAAATGGTAACGTCACAAGACACTTCCCCAGAAATAAAGAAGAAAATGAAAAAAAGTACCCTTTCTTCATGTCTGGCATTTGCTCTCTTTCAAACAGAAACAGAGAACAGAAAAAAAGGAAGTTTGGGTTTTTCTCTGGATGATGAATTAAACAGACTAGGTGTTGCTGAGAGAGCAGATGCATCAGTCCATATCAGCAGCTCCCTACTGTGGTATGTGTGTTCTGTGATGGATGCTGAGTCCTACCATTAATATCTCTGTGCAGTCCTGTGCTTTCTTCTCTGATGGGATCAAAGCCTTCCTGCATCTCCTTAACTAGGACTGTACAGTTATATTGCCTCCTAGATTAGTACTGCCAATATTTACCTAAAACATTATCAGTTTCAAGTTCAGAAATTAATCCATTAATTAGACCATGATTAAACTAGATGTACCTGACATATGGAAGCTGTAGTTCATTACCAAAGCAAACTGCTTTATTTGAATGATAATGGACCAGATGTTGTATATTTATCTATTCACTGTGCTGGGCATAGAGCACACCCACTCAGCCAAACAGAATATTAAAAAATTAAACTGGGTGTCTGTCAGTACAATACATACCCCACTGCCACCCAAGAATAAGAATATGATACTAATCATTAGCTCAGACTTAATGAAATTGGACAGCTGAATGTTCTAATGTTCAGCAGCCCAGTTTTTGTGGTCCGTTTCTTTCTTCCCTCCCTTCCAAGCCTAGTATTTATATCAGGAAAATGATGAAATATCAAGTTTGACTTAACTCAAGCACAGTAAATGGTAGTATGGGGTATAACAATTCTGAAGCACTGTAATAACCAGGTCTGTATCTCCTAAGAAAAACGTGCACTTGTAGTAAGGAGTGGAGAGTGAGTACAGTATAATGTAGAAGTGTGTTGGAGGTGGAGGGGGAACGGGTGACAAAGCTTAATACAAGACAATAGCCAAAGAGTTGCATTTAATGCAGTCAATGTTCCAGGATGACATCACCAGCTGAAATGTTCCTTTTCTGGTGTATTTCAACATACATGAATGGGTGAAGGAAATGGAAAAAAGAGAAGTTGAGCTAAGAAAGATACAGAAAAGGTTTCTATACAGAGAGCAGTAAGGGACTGTATCTAGACTGTTTCTATACAGAGAGCAGTAAGGGACTGTATAGACTCCCACAGTAAGATCATTTACCAACATAAACTAATTCAACGCATGTTCACTGGGGTACTAGATCTGCTTAACTTGACCTAATTGTAAAAATGTCTCCAAACTAGGGTAGTGCAATGAAACGGTATGTGCTAGATGTGCCAAGGCTGTCATAATATACCAATGTGTTTAACACTATAGAAGGTGTTTGTGAAATAGCATGCATGCAGAGGGCAAGGCACAGCCTCTGTCCAAGTGGCCAATGTGTCTCTGTGGCAACTGACTGTTTCCTAGCAGCACAACACAGCCTATGGAAAAATGAATGAAAATCTTCCCAGAGAGGGCGAAAAAAAAAAATAAAGACACACAGTATGCAGTTCTTTAGCCAGATTGTAAAACTGCACAATACAAATGACAGAATATATATATAAATATCCTGTGATCTAAAATCTGATTATTATTATTATTATTATTATTTTTTAAACAAAGGTGTAAAAGTTGCTCTGATGGTGTGAAAGTTGGTCCAAAACACAAGTTGTAAATGACCACAAGTGACCCTTTTTACACTGTTAGATAACAGATATGAAAATTTAAGTTTTTTATTTTCATTTATTTAATCAAATATCCTTGTCACCTGGACCATGAAAAGTGGCTCCTGAAGATATCAGCAGATATCTTATGTATAAAAATATAATAATAAAAAAAAAAAAAAACCTGTGACAGAGTAGATTCCCAGCTTTTTTCAACAGAGGAAACAGTCTGTCTCTTTCCTCATTCAGAGACAAATGGAATACAGATGAAGCAGAAACATGTAAAACACACACACACAAACTATGTTCAAATGATGATCAAACACACCCTGCTTATATGTGTGTAGTTATCCACCCGGTATGTGCATTTGTGTTTACCAGTGTTTACCAGTGCAGCAGCAGAAAGTCCATGTACTCAACCACTTAGTAAATGTCTACTGTACACAAAGGCACACTCCATTTTTCCATTAAAACGGCTGTGCTAGTCTACGAGTCAGTGAAGCGACACCACTCTGCACTCAGTACACATGCTGAGCTTGCACTGCTATGTTTAAACTGGGAAATCTAGCTCAATAAATTCTAGGTCATTATATAAAATTACTTTAGGTCCAGACTGAGTACCACTGCCTGATTTGTCCATTCAATAAATAGGTTTATGGAATGTAGGATTAGAGCATTTCAACTGCTCTTTCAACTGCTGAATGGTGGGAAGATCTTTGGTTGCCATGATACAAATCAGGACTGCTTCACTTGTTTTCCCTGGTGTCTTCATGTAATTGTTCTTCTGGGAATGATGAGGGTTTGATCATTTGGAATAATGACATCAACAGATGATACAGCTCCATTAATACAATGCCGTTTATAGACGTGCCAGTGTGAGATTAGATGGATTTTAAGTGTTTGTATTAAGGAAAAAAGATTGATACACTTTGAAGAACAGCTGTGGACTTAGCTCTGTGTGCTGTAAACAGTTTGAAAGCTACGCTGTACTAGTTGCCTGTTAAAGGCACTTTCCAACCACCTCTTCCCGCTTAATCTTTTTCTCCTTCTCCACTATCCTATACTTCATTCCCACCCTAAACCATTACCAGCATTCAGGGCTGCTCTTGATTCAAACCTCCTTTCTTTTTTCAGCTATTCGCACTGCACAACGGACAAAGAAAAAAGTGCATCAACCCACAGCCACTAGCAAGGGTCTCATACATACTCCATGTACCCGAGACACCCCCTACCCCCATGGCAATTCAGTCTCAGATGTGCATAAGCACACAATAGTGCTTGCATGGATGGCAATAAGAGCCCCACACAAACACACACGCACACACGAGGGTGTGTTATGGATTTCCTAGAATCTACAATCTACAATATTATGCACCAGTGTACTGAAAGTGGAATATGCAAGAATATACAGCTTCAAATATTTAAATAGCTGATTTAAAAACAAAAAAGCATGTGTGACCTGCAATATTCTCCAAATATATGGTATTTGCCATGTCATGGTTGTTCAGAAGTGTTTTTAAGTGTCTATTGTACAGACCTCTGGGTTTCTGCTTCATGCATGATTCCATGCTCATGCTTTAGTCATATTGGAGAGAAAATAAGATAAGCTTTGGAGGAGGAAAGCAGATTTATATGTAAACTAAGAAAAGGGAGAAACATCAAACATAACGCAAACAGGGTGGGGGTTGGGGGTGGGCTGAAGAGGGGGTGGCGGGTTTGAGGGGACCACAAGATGTGTGTGAGAGAGAAGTTTAGTAAGGTTGAGATATCTAAAGAGCAAGAAAGTAAAGGAGAGAATGAGGGAATGAGAGGGAGATTATGGCAGAGTAGTCCATTAAGAGTCCAGACACATTGGGGCCATCTACTTATGTCATCCCTTGCTACCCCTCCTGTCTCACTCTCCGTTTTTCTAATCAATAGAGAAGCACTTAGGGGGTGAGCAGAGGCCTGCTCATTAGGGCCTGTAATGGGCCTAGCAATGGGAGCACTCTCCCTCTCACACAAACTGCTACTGTTGCTACTACTGCTGCATTCACACACTGGTCTTACCAGTTTCAATTCCAATTGGGAAACACACACAAACACTCACATTTACAGTTAAAATACAGAATGATGTAAATGTAGTCAATGATAGTGTGGCCATGTTTCACCTTACTCCAATATGTGCAAGGGAAGGAAACTCAAAATAAGAGAATTCAAATTTGACTCTAACAGCTATTAAAGTCAAGAAGGGAATGTTGAGCATGACATCGGATCTTTCGCCCTCACTTACTGTCAGCATTTAGCCCTAAACTATCAATTAAGGTTTAGAGGAATTTAATATGTCACATTGAACATATAGCTACACAGGAGATAGAACTGCAAACAATTGTGTGCATAGTTCCCAGTGTGAGTTTCCAGAACTGTCTGTACTCCTTTTCGAGGGGAATCGCAGACTTGTGAACACGCGGAAGCTGTGAAGTGCTAACATTTTAGGACTCACTCAGATACATATGGGGTTGATCCCAATGGAACAGTCAATGCTTCATTTCCTTCCCTCTTGCCATCAAAATAGATGTATTTTAAGGCTAAATAATTCATCTACATGCAGATGCAGCTTTTTATGGAGTAAATAATTGAAAGCAGGATCAGGGGTTGTCAGAGCAGGGAGGTCGCCTCACTAGCATAGACATGTGAGAAACCGAAGGTAATCGACTTTCCCCAGGGTCATGATGTGTTCTACCTCATTGACTGAAGTAAATCAACTCTTGCAAAGGGTGCACGATTTCTAATTTGAGAGATTTCCACTCAGTGGGACTGCACCACACAACAGTTCATGTGAAGAGTGTTTCCTAGTCAAACTCTGCTGATTCAAGCAAGTGAGCTTGAGGGCTTTGTGTTGTGAGTCACAATGGTGAGTGTACACACAAGTGTGTATGAGCGTGCAAATGTGTGTGTATAAACATAACTGAGCACTCAAGGGCGATACACCCACATTCATATAATTCAGACTCTCTCTCTCTCGCTCTCTCCCGCTCTCTCTCGCCCACGCTCACACAAACACAGCAACATGCAAAAACAGCAGTTTCTAAAAACTTGCTTCGTCACGAAAGACTGCATTTCCCAGGATGTGCAGAATGACCACACATGCTAAAATCATAAATTTCCAGTGTTCAATAAACAGGCCCTGAAAGTCAAAATGGTATTTGTCCTATCAACAGTGGCATTTTCCAGAAACTGCATTTGTTAGCAGAGATTTATAGGAAGAGGTCGAGCAATATGTCTCGAGGCCCAGAGTAACATATCTCAGTAACATAGCTAAAGTATATTTCCCAAAATGATGAGAATATTAATAGTGTGTTCTGTGTGAGAGGCAGTCTGATCTAGTTCATCATAATCTGTCTTTTGCTTCAGGACTGGTTTTATTTACTTTGTATTAACTACCCCTGACCTGGAAATAAAATTACAGCATGATCCAGAACGGATATAGAACACAAAAGAATGTATTTAAAATATTAATTTTGTGAGGAGGATAGAATACAGTGGGAGAAACTCCTTGAAAGTCACCCATCTCTATGCTCCCTCATTCATGTTCTGCTCAGAGGACAGGACAGTGACCTCCTACTAAGAATAAGACAACTAACATTTCAAATGCAGAAGAAAGTGACTGAATTAAAAGCCTTGGTTTAAATCCCGGAATCAATCCTGGAACATAAATAAAGATAGAGAAGGATCTGTTCCACATACTGAGACAGATCCAATACACAAAATCTGTCAGAGATTTACCAACATCTGTATGTTACTTGTTTAAAAAGTCAGCATTTTATGTCTGATAAGCAAATGTTAGCGTTATGCAGTCTGGTTAACATTTTTCTCCCTGACATCAAGGTTTTAAAAATTGCTTGTATACTGCACACTCTTTACGGTATGGCACTTTATCCTACAGTGCATTATTTATTATAGAGCTTTTCATGGCATAGCACAACATTTCTGTAATGCAGGAGTAAGATTTATGTTGCTGTATTACGTTAGACAGTGCTAGTTGAGCTCCAATTCCCAAAGCACTGATGCTGGTAGATGTTGGTTGAATGTTGGGTGTGTATTGATTTCAGAAGAGGATTACAGAGCAGGCGGTGCAGGGAAAGGCATGGCCCGCTGCTCTGTCAGTACTGCCGTTTTCTTGTAACCTTCAATTAGAGGCCACTGGCAGTGCTGGGCACTGATTAAGCGCTAAATGCCAACACTGCACACAGCATATGCACACACACAGACACACACACACACCATGCTACCTCATCGTCAGGTCATGCATTATTGAAGAGCAGCCAGGCTAATTACAGTGAGGAGAGCTCACAGACAGCGGGGAAGGAACACCCACACACATCTGGAGAACAAACACACACATACACACACAGACCTAACAACCAAAAAAAAAAATGACACAATATATCAACAAACTAATGAAGATGCTGGGATCTGCCCAGATTAAAGTGCATTGTCAATCTCAAACAGGATGCTGTAGCCCCTATTATTTTCACCTATTATTTTTTAATTATCATTTTCTATCTATCTTAAGCTATAGTATGCCATGCTCTCAATCTAGATCTGTAGCTTTGTTTGCGCAATGTACAAGACACTTTGGACTATATCTCACAACATAACAAAAACGAGAAGAGCAGCAGTGTGTGAGATTTATTTTATTTTATTATATTACCGGCAGCAGCTATGATCCACTAAACTTCACCAAATGAACACGCAAAATCAAAGAAATTAACAATCAGCTTTATGAACACCTTAGTTTAAGGTCTATCAATAGTTTTATGTATACTTCTAGCACACATATCTTCTCTTATCATATTTTTCCTGTATTCTGTTAAATATCTTGCATCTGACAGCAGTCAAGGCTAAATTTAGCCTAGAGAAGTTTAAAGGCTACAGCTCAAGGGAGTTAAATGAAGGGAGGAGGGAAAGAGAGAGAGAGAGCTAGCTTACAAGGGACAATATTCTAAATGTTGGTGACTAAGCCTCAAAAAGCTTTTAGCTCTCATAAAACGGACCGCTCACTGATTCTACGCCAATCTGCCAACACTCACTATCCTGCTAGACAGTGTGAAGATCTGAATGTTTATGTGGCTTGTCTTATGATGGATAAAGGGATGTGGTAGCCTAGTGGTAAAGGTGATGGGCTACCAATTGGAAGGTTGTGAGTTTGATTCCTACATCCACCAAGCTGCCACTGCTGGGCCCCTGAGCAAGGCCCTTAACCCTCAATTGCTCAGTTGTATAAAAATGAGATAAAATGTAAGTCGCTCTGGATAAGGGCGTCTGCTAAATGCTGTAAATGTAAATGTGAAATAAAGTTCTCTGAATTTGGGTGTATTTCAGTTTAAATGCAGCTACTGCGGGGGGTAAGAGCTCAATTCCTGCTCAAGGCGAACCTACACTAAGTGGCTGCTTGGATCCCAAAGCCAGCAGTGGACACATCATGGACAACATATCTGATAAAGTATGGTCAGTTAAGATTAAAAGATTTGATAACTGATAATTGGTTGTTTTCCAATAAAGTGATGATCTAATAATTTATTTCTAATAAAGTGATGATGTGTGATTGTGTGAGTGAATGAGAGTGTGTGTGCCCTGCGATGGGTTGGCACTCCGTCCAGGGTGTATCCTGCCTTGATGCCCGATGACGCCTGAGATAGGCACAGGCTCCCCGTGACCCGAGAAGTTCGGATAAGCGGTAGAAAATGAGTGAGTGAGTGAGTAAAGTGATGATTTATTCCTGGTTGATTGAAAAAAATTGTGATCAAATAATTGAACTCTGAACTCTCTATGAACTGTGAATCTGATGATAAAGAGTAATTATGGCAACTGAAAAAAAAAAACTGGGCGTAAATGTAGCTTTATTTTATGGCAAAGGGTATTGGCTATTTTGGTGTGCTGACTGCTGATCAGATAGTTAGTGAGAGAGAAAAGTGGCATTTTGTGCCTACTGATTACAAAAATAAAAACATTTTGTTCTCTATGCTTTAATTAGCAGCCATTTGTTCTTTAATAGACTGTTGAGATTTAAATATTTTAAATGAATTAAACCAACTAAGGACCAATGTATAAATGGATTAAACTAGTTAACTAAGATTGACCATGTCAACGATTATCTCTATTTACATACAGTACAAGAAATCTAAAGGAGTTCTTTCTAATCAGATTGTTTGTGTACCTTTCTCATAGATGTACATGTTATGTCTAGCCCTCAGACAGCTGCAGCCATAACAGCTGGTAAAATCTCAACAGAGCGCATCATTTAATTATCTAATCATCAGTTTCTTCTTTAGCACTGCTGGCATTTGTGAAACTTTGTGAATAAAAAGATTTTCTGAAAGTTTGCTGACCAGATAGGGATATACTGTACACCATTCAACTTCTTGCATTGATAGGTTAGTCCACATATTTGTTTGCTTGTGTTTACCTTTTTATCAAAAGGACACCAGAGATTTTCTTCTGAACAGATTTTCTTTGTGACTGGGGACTTCTATAATAGAAAACATGTTCAGAGTTAAAAATTACTTAAGGTAACTGTAATTTATCTGATTTTATTGGGGAAAAAAGTAAGGCTATGCAGACCAGCGGAATGAAAATGATGTGTTTTATCAGAGAGGAAGATAACAGACTCGGGCTCTAATAGGCATATCAATTAAAAAAAAATAAAAGGTACCCTTACAATAGGGCAGGAAAAGGTTAAGATTATGCTGACCTATTAAGTTCATGATAGGTTTGTCCTTGTAAAGTCTAAAGATCAGAAAGAAAATATAGTCGTTCAAATAAGGAATCGTCAGCAATGTCTTTATCAGCAGCATCCTTACCAAAGTCATCTCAGCAGTACAAGCCTGTTTTAGATGAGAAGCTTTTGCAGCGATCCTCATGTGTCCACTCCCATGGTGGTTTTACTATTTTTGTAAGCTGTTTCCATTTGCTTGCGTATTACTGTAGCCTCCTCTAGATGGAAATGTTACTTTGATTTTTTTGTTTTTAAACATATATTTAGCCTTTAATTTATTTACATGATGTGCAAATGTGTGCCCCATATCAAGACTGACATGTTTTGCTATTTTAAGGATATTTGGTGCCCACAATAGGCTAAAATCATGCAGACATATGCGCAATGCACAAACCTGCTGTGTTACTAAAAAAATGGTTATGTTATTCTATACACTGTACACATTTATTTGTGCATCGATAGATATGAAGCCACTAACCTCCCTTTTCCTGGGTGATTTCATCAAATCTCTCACGCTGATCCCTCAGTATCCCTGTAAACCCACCAACCTGCCAGTCACCCTTTTCCCCAACCATTCTCTCACTACTCCCCAAAGTTTTAGCCAAGTCCTACAGTGTTTCATCAATTATAAATGCAATCTTTTTGTATTATTCAGAGCTACACTCAAAATGCTCTTCCTCTGGCAGTTTATTAAGGAAACAAACATGGAAGAGAAGGCAGAAACGCATTACTGATGAAGAAAGTAGGGCAGCCCAGAGAGGCGGCATGAGAAAGTTTCCCGCCGCTTCCTTCTGGTCCATTCTGGCTGTACAAAACACTCACAGAGGGAGAGATGGAGGAGGGAGAGAGTGGGATGCCACTCCCCTCATTTCTCCTCTATGTTGGGCCTGAAGCAAGATAAGTGCAGCTCTTTCTAAACCTCTTTTATACTTTTATGTCTGCAGCACGGCATGTTATCTCTCCTCTACAAATGCCTGCACACATATGTGTACACACACACACACACACACACACACACACACACACACACACACACACACACACACACACACAGAGGTGCTCAGAGTTATCATTAGGGCTCGTAAATAAAGACTTCATCTGGGGCTCATTATGACATGCTGCTTTTATATTTAGAACGTACAAGCTAGCTAGGGGCTGATCTATTCTTTGAGGCAGCACACACACAATTCCTCTTACACATACAGGAATGTTTCATGTCTTGACAGATATACAATTGCAGAACACACGCATGTACCACATGAGCATATCCAGTCAGTCACTTTCCTCCTCAGCAGCAAGTACAGTACATTCACAGTCACATCACATACTTTAATTCTTCCATCTCTTTCCTTTATCATTATGGGCCGTACTCACTCCCTGGCTCGCTTTCATGTCTTGCATCTTTGTCCCTTAACTCTCTTTATCCTTTCCTTTCCATTTTGCTCCCATACTCAGAAGCAGAGGCAGTGAGTGTGTGCATGGCATGTCCATTAAGAGAGCACTGTGGCCCCCTTGTCCTGTCGGCTCTGGTGAAGAAGCACGGCTGAGCCTCAGCTGTTTTCTAGAGGGATTAGTCTAGTTCACCGCACACACTGCTTCTCATTGACCTGTCAGTTTTGGCTTAGAGAGAGAGAGAGAGAGAGAGAGAGAGAGAGAGAGAGAGAGAGAGACAGAGAGACAGAGAGAGACAGAGAGAAAGTTGGACTCTCCTTATATTCACAATAGTAAACCAGGCACGAAGAAGAATATTACTGTGTCTGCAACAAACATAAGGTTGTATGATGATGGTTGTTGCTGTTTACTCCACAAAACGCAGATAATCAATGCCTGCTTCCAGCATTCATACCGTCCTTAGCATCTAAACATTCACAATAATAGCCAACTTCAAATAAAACTAGAATCCCTGTTTGCTAGCTGCTTCTCAGCTCTCAACTGGAGAGGACAAAACTCCTTTACTGGCCTCCTGATGCCTATAGTGTAAGAACTCAGCCATGTCAACAGAAGCTCTCAAAAACTGGGATACCACTAAACTTCAAACACACAATTTCCCATTATTCTCCTACTCAAATCTACTCTTCTACTAAATCTTCACAGTCCTGCTCATCCTAAGAGATAGGACGAGTCGGTGGATGATCAAGCATTAGTCAGCACTAGAGTGAAGTTAGTGATGGCTAATGCCTATGACTTTGATCTTGGGAGAGAAGAAAGAAGAGGCACAAACATCACTTGGCTGTCTGAGTTAATAAGATCCCACTCTCTTCAATTAAAGTAATTGCAAAGAAAAGAGGGAATATGCAAAGATTAAGGCTGCACTCACATCAGCTGATCTGTACCATGCCCAAGCACATTTGAGTTCCAATGTCCAGTTCATTCGACCAGTGTGATCACTCCATACTCTTCAAGTGGTCAGGAGCAGCTTCCTCTGTCTAATCCTTCTGACCCGTGCAGTGAAAATCGCTGTGCTGCTGAAGTGATCAATGTGTCCCCATGCCCAAACAACTCCAAATAAGCAACAAAGTACATGACACTACAATGATGACACTACTATTGTGCTGTGCAAGAGTGCTTTGGCTATTGAGCTTGATGCATTGGTGACGTGGGACAATCGTGCTCCGGCATGGTAAAAGCAACCAAGCCTAGTGTGAGAACCTTGGTGAGGAAGGTGAGGACCTTCCTGCTTATTCTGAAGAGAACATCACCCATAGCATAGATTCACCACTATAATAAAATATATTTCCTCTCAATATCTCAATACCTGCTCCGGGTGTGTGTTCATGGTGTGTGTGTGTTCACTGCTGTGTGTGTGCACTTTGGATGAGTCAAATGCAGAAAACGAATTCTGAGTATGGGTCACTGTACTTAACTGTATGTCACGTCACTTTCACTTTCACTTTTCACTTTAATATTACTCCAGATTTGGAAATGGTAGTATAGAAAGTTCATGCCATATGAATAGTAGTGTTGGTGAATGTGCTTTAATGACAAACAACAGATCTAATAGTTGTCTGCAAACGTCATGAGCTGAGCTTCTTTTGTTCACCTTTATGTCTCTATCCACTGCTCCTCTGACGTCAGAGAGCCAACGAGACAGAAACACAGCAAGATGGCAGAAATGCAGAGGAGGTTTCCAAGTGCATCTCAGCATCGGCCATCTGGCACGAACACACTGGCACATCATTAAAAAGTTTCTTAAATAAACAAACAAGTCCAGTCAAATTTAAATTCAATACTAAAAAAAAGTAGAAGCTGTGATCTGTGTCCACCCAGTTTGCATAATGACACTACTTCCCTCGGTCAGAAACAGTATTTATTTTTCCTGTCAGTGAGTGGTCCACAATTTATCTCTCTCTTTTAAAGCACATTACCCTTACTCAATCTAGTCCTTTAAGTATACAGGGAATCATTCATACTCATCTAAATGCCAGAACATTTTCTCATGACCACTTTAAGCACCCATGCACCTATTCTCCTTATTAATGACCCTACTGCTATGACCATTTAATCAATTTATGTCAGAGCCAGAATGCTGCTCTGCCCCCCACCACTCTGGTTCATCCTCTTACAATCTGCCACTGGAGACTGGCTCTGACAAACGAGATGAGACAAGAACAGGGTGTGATGAACCTGTTTTTAGCCAGAACATCCATTTTGAACAGTAGCTCTGACTTTCATAGAGCAGATCATATGACGCCAAGGGGTCAGTACTGGCAACCAAGACAAAGAAAGCTTAGAGGAAGCAGAGAAGAAGGGCCATTTAAAAACAAGTCAAAGTCACAACTCATTCAAATCAAAAATTACTGGCCCAAAGGCTTTTGGTATTTAAAGGCTGCAAGTGAGAACAGCGCCAAGAAAATCCTGCACACTGAAACATCCACAAACATGGCAGAAGATTGAATGTGGACAAACACAGAGCTCATTCCAGCAGTCCGCTTACCAAAAACATGCATTCAGATAGACATGATTACATGTAGGTTGACATTTCAAAATATATACCACAGCATTCTGTTGTAAATCTTCAGAAAATGAAAGATAAATGTGTTGTACAGTCACTTCTCTTTGTTAAATTGTCTAAACTCAGATTCTCCTAATGCATTCCTTCCAATTTACCTTACTTAAATGAGCTTTCACAATTCATTCTCAAGCTGTTATGCCCTAAATACAACATTAACAAAGGTCTACCAAACCAACAATTGGGCAAAGAATTGGTTAGGAATGGTATAGAAATGCATGGGGGCATAGTCACGGCTCCAAATAGCATAAAACTAATTTCAAACTTTCTCCTCTTTACATTTGGGACATTTGCTGTGTATTGAATATGGCAAAAATGAGGACTTTAGATAACTGCATTTTGTATATAAAAGGGAGTGCACATGAAAAAGTTTGTTTAGATAAAACTATTCAATGTACCTGATCTTAACACACAAAAAAACAACACTGATCTTTTAATTTATTTATTTTGTTGTTGTTGTTTTTACACAGTCAGGTTCATAGGTATTTGGACAGTGATGCACTGTACACCACTCCAATGGATTTGAAATGAAACAATCGTGAAGTGTAGCTTACACTTGAGCTTACATTCGGATAAATTTGACAAAAATATTGCATTAAAATGAGAATTTACAGCCATTTTTTCAGGCTCAAAAGTCATTGGATAATTGGTCAACAAGCAGTTTCATGTCCAGGTCTGACCCGTTTCCTTATTTCATTACAAATTAAGGATATAAAAAGAACAGGAGTAGATTTCAAGGGTTGAGTTTGCATTGTATAGATAATTAAGGAAACTGTTGTGGAAAAGTGTTCCAAAGAGAAGTCAACGCAATTGAATCAAGTCAAGAATCATCTAAAAAAAAAGAACCATCAGATAGGTAGCAGAAACTTAATCAGCGATTTGGTCCTATAAATCTGGAGCGCACTTGTGAGTGATTGAGGAGTGTCACTCCCTAAATGTGGACCCAACATGAAGCATGACAAAACATTCTGTGCTGTCTTTAACAGACAAAAAACACATAAAAAGAAAAAACCTCTGACCTCTACAAAAATCAGCAATCTAAATAAATTATGGTTTCTGAGCTTCAGTCATGGTTTGTAGGGAAAAATCTGTCACTTTCTTCAGCCTGCATGCTTTCTCCTGTTATAAGGCTTTCGCAGAATCAAACACCTGTCAGCCAGATGAAGGCACTTCACACTGGCCTTCTTTGTCATCCCTTCACTCTCTTACACACACACACACACACACACACACACACACACACACACACACACACACACACACACACACACACACACACACACACAAATGACAATGGCAAGGTCCTGGGTGGTGAGGATGGGAAGAGCAGACTAACAGGGTACCATCTGGCTGAGGTGCTGTTTGTTAGTCTGATCACTTTATTTTTGGCCATTTCATTAATAGCACGTGACACTTGGATCTCAGGGAATGTGGAAGTAGCAGTGGTGCAGTTTTGGCCAGAACTGACTCATTACACAACGCATCGCTGGTCATTTGTATGACCTAGCTAACTCATCCTTTCCTGGCAAACAAGGAATCATGTAGGTGGAATAGTTCCCTCAAAGAATACGCAGAGGAAAAAAAGGACAAAATTAAATTCAGTAAAAATATTAGAAATACAAAAAAAAATCTAAATGGCTCTAGAGAACACCAAAATACACTAAAAAGTGTATCTGGGTTGGATTAATAAAATGAGTGATTATGATATAGCAGAAATAATGACCTGTGTGCAGTTTGAAAATGGTTGTGATTATGAAAAGATGACCCAAATGTTATTTTGCCTTAGCCAGAATGCTAGAGATGTTCATTAACAGAAGTCTTTCAATACTCCTGTAGGATTTTTTTTTCCATTATTCATTTAGAAGAGTGATAAAACCCCCTGGGCGCTTACATTGTAGTCCGATGGCAAAATAAAAAGAACTCCTTCCTAAGACTAGATCATGTATTCCTAATAAATAATTGAGACACTTTCTCCAAGTTGATTTGAGCACAATGAACACGTTAGCTCTCATTCGTCAAGGCTGTACTGGTGTTTTGTAATAATCACATCTGTGAGTGTAAAATGAGCACACACAATTCCTGGGAGATTCATTAATCAACTGTTACAAATTGTTAAGATCTGGATTTAAATGTGTGTGTTATGAATTGAATTGAATGTGTTTTCAGGGTTTTTTTTTTATCAATAACATTGTACAGGCATAAAATATGGCATGCATAATTTATCTTGTATCAAGATTTGCTATATTCTTGGATGAGTGAACGAAACTCTGGCTTCTCATCAAATTGCCCCTTCATCAATGAAAATGAAAACATTCCAATCTCTACTTGGTACGACATGTACACTTTTTTATTCCATGTACTCTCTATTCCTCCCATAAACAATGTAGGTTTCAAAGAGACAACAGGAATCGTCAAATGTGGTTTAAAATGTGAAAAAATGTGTGAATGCAACACTGAAGATGGAACTTTATGAATAATTTTATGAGTGCCTCTACAATGACCTGGAATGCACATACTGCCTTCTGTGCACATTTTAGAGACAGAATTAATTTCCTCTTACATGAATATAAAGGTCCCTTTTATGTGAAATAATCTTTAAACATTGTGTGTTTTAAGCCACAAATGCCCTCAAACCCAATGCTAAGATGACATACTGTATGGAGAGTACATCACATTGACACATGCATAATCGCATAAGCAAGCAGCAGAAACCACACTGCTCATTTCCTGCTACAACCTACAACCTCTTATTGCAGCTTACTTCTCACATCAGGTAGTTTGTCAAAAAGTAGCAGCAGAGTTCTCTCTTTTTTTTTGGATTATACCACTATACTATACACCAACACCAACACCAACACCAACACACCCACACACAATCACAAAATCAAAAAACTACACCAAAAGAAAGGATCAACATGGCAACACATACCATTCTTTGTGCTGCTCCTCGGGGGTCAACTGGCAAATGTAGCCACACACAAAGACTCGCTGGTTTGTGTGTGCTTGTGTGAGGGTAAATAGGTCAGACGAAGCAGTTTACATATTTCTTTATTAATAAGGTGGAGGACCACCATTTGCATTTAAGACAAATCAAGTACATCTTCTAGTGAATTTTTGTACCATTCCTCTAGCAGAATATCTTCTAGTTTCTTCAGAGAGGATGGAGCATGGAAATGTGCTTCTCACAAATTCTCCACATTGGTCCGATGATATTCAAGTCAGGTGACTGAGCTGGCCAGGGCAGATGTTGAAGTTTGTACTGTATCTGCTTAAACCAATGCTGAACTGTTTTGGCTGTGTGTTTTGGATGGGCATATTATCCTCATAAAAAAAAACATCATTTGGACCATAGGATGCACCTTATCACTTGGAATCCAGCAGGATACCGAGATATGGACTCTCAAATCTTCACAGATCCATCCCCAGTCCAAGTTGTACTCCTTTGCATTGATGTCTGATTATTGGTTTAGCAACTGCAACACCTCCATGGATGTTGGCTCTATGAAGTTCTCTGTAAACTGTTTTGTAGAAGCCGGGTCTTTAAGGTGGATAATTCTGCTGTCACTTTTGCTGCAGTAGTTCTGTGCTGTTTGGACACAACCCTTCCTAGTGCTCGACATTTAAGCATGTTGGAACCCTTGAAACCCAGCCTGTGCTAATTACCTGACTATAACCAATTACAGGACTTTAGCTGTTACCTGGCAGACAAACAGGTACTACTAAAATAATGCTAGCTTTTTTAACTTCATTCATCCAACAACCATGGAAGCAAAAAACTCTTACCTATTGACTTTAAAATTCCTTTACTTACGTTAGTTTAAACATAACATGCTCCAATTGTTTAATCACCTTATCAGGAGAGAATAAAGAGAATTCATAAAGTCCATCCATCCCACAGATTCAAGACTTTACTCTTCATAGTCTGTATTAATGACCAGAATTTGCTCATCATACTTTTAAGTAAAACTGGTGGTGGCCTGGTGAATTAGATATTTATTCTTTGTCCGCTGCTGAATCTCTAGAGTGAATAAGCAAAGACATTTGCTAGTCGAGATTAGTGAGCAATGGTAGTAGATGTAAAAGAAACTCTAGTAAGTGAAAGTAAGTAACTCATTTATTAAGAAGTGCAGTCAGAATAAAGTAGATTTTTGTTTCTTTAGAAGTGAAATGAGTAAAAACCGGAGGAATTATATAAAAGATAAGTGAAAACTTTATTAGTTCCCACCTTGGTTGCTGCTGGGATACAAATTGGCACCAACAGAATGAAGCTTGGGAGTTTGTCACACACCTGCCTTCCTCTCACTAGTTTTCTGTTCTTTCTCTCTCTCTCTTTCTCTCTCTTCCTCACACACACACACACACACACACACACACACACACACACACACACACACACACAAAAACCAATTAAAAAAATCTTCACACAATAGGATCATGTCCCCTATATCATTTCTCGCTTCTATTTTAAGAAACTTTTGTATCACAATTGTATTGGGCTAATAAGCAAAACAGTTCTACCCAGAGGGGACACTGAGGAGGACTTGGAGTCGTCCTCTGGCACTAACTCAAGGCCTAGTGTGACAAAACCCATCTAGAGTGGCATGCAGGCCAGGAGCTGGGCACAGAGCCCCCCCGACACACACACACACACACACACACACACACACACACACACACACACACACACACACACAGGTACACTTCCAGTCCACGTCCACACACCTATCGCTGTGTGAGAGCATAGTTTATCTACATAAAATGCACAGATTTTTATACTACAAACATACAGACATCAAGAGTGTGACTACCAAGTCACAAATTAATTTCCCTCTACTTCCTTAAGCAGGTTGTATTGTTTACAGGATGAATCATTTCTAGTGCATCTTATTCTTATGCAGTTTGGTCAGTGAAGAAAATGATTACTATTGCAAAACGATAAATTGTTACTTAATATAAAACCACACAGAGGAAACCAGGGAGTGGGTTGGATGGGGAAGAAACTGGGGGAGAGAGAGAGAGAGAGAGAGAGAGAGAGAGAGAGAGAGAGAGAGAGAGAGAGAGAGAGAGAGAGAGAGAGAGACAGGCAGACAGACAGACAGCCACAGTATATGAATACAGGAATGGTGAGAGTCAGTGAAAGGGCCAGTGAAAGTTTCACACCTGATTAAAGAGGTGTAAGCTGGTTGGCCATCACAGCCAGAGGACATTGGCCTTGAAAGCTGTAGCTTGTTCTGTGTCAATAGACACTGCAAAGACCTCACAGCAAAGACTGCGGCATTGTCAAACATTGCACATCTGATTCTGACACGAAACTTGGAACACAAGTGAAGAGTCACTTGACGCATCCAACAGCCTTCTTCACTTTTTCACCCTGCAGTGTCCTTTAGCACAATGACTCTTTACTAAATTGGTGGAAACCTACTCAAATTGAAGAGTACCGAGGGCAGAAGGGCAGATTTTTCACCATCACTCTGAATATTGAGTCTGACCCACACCTGTTGAAAGATCTGGATTAATGGTTACTACCTGCTCAAATGCAGATGGAGTAAAAATCTTCCTAAAACCACCATAATTACTCACACTGTCAGGTCTCTGCAGGCTAGTCAGCATTTTAACCACAGCTTTAATCATGATAAAGCGGTTATTGAAGACGAATGCATGAATAAACGAAGGAATGAATTCTTTCTCAACAGCACAGTAGTGTAACAGGAAGTGTCCATGGTCCCTGGTTCCACACCTGAGCTCCTGAGTTCCACATGTCCTTTCCCTGACAGTGTGGCTTAGCCCCCTTTTAGTCTTGATGACTACATTTGTCTAAATTAGCAACACACACACAAAGCATCAAGCTGCTGCTGATGGAAGTGAATTCACTTTTGTTTAAATGAGCCAGTAATCTGTAGTGTCACATAAGAGGAACTATGTAGCTACAATTCTGTGACACTCGTGCTTTATTGATAACAATGGTGTAAAGAGATTTCACAGCTCGTGGCTGCATGAAATCACACTTAAACACTTCCTGATGCATTCTGCTGCCTGACATGACAATGAAACACACACACACACACAATGCTACTGCGTTCAGTCACATCACAGTGCAGGGTTCAGGGCCCTGGAGTCCAAGTTCTGTTACAACACTGTAAACTAATCTGGAATTAAAGAACCTTTACTTTTAGTTTTTCCTGAGAGAAAATATCATTTGGTCAATAACCACAAGGTATTTTGGATACCGATTTCGTTTAAAATAAATCGCTGCTTCCTGCACAGGTCAGGCAAGGGCTTTGTCACGCAACTCAAATAGCAGCATGGCTCTCCAAGAAAGGAATTATGGGATAAAGTGTCCTGCTGGTGGTTGGTTTAATCAATGAACTTTACCCTTTTTCCTTTATATTGGGCACTCGACATTAAGTAAGTAGAAAGTTCTCATAGTGTGTACCTCAGCACTCAGCTGGATAATGGTACAGTGTCATCATGTGTGTCATACTGTCCTCACCGTCGAGAAATCTGGTCATTAACCTTTTACAATTAAATTCTTTCGATAGTGTACGTTAGTCTCAGAAGACTGTCAGAATATTAGAATCTATTACATTTAGAAATTGTCTAAATTGTAGACATCGATTATTAACATTAATTATTGAACTTGAAGTACAGCCATTTAATGATGTTAGTATTAAGAGGTTGTGTCTGGGTGAAGATTGAATCCCCGAAAGAAATTTAAACGATTTTCACGATTCCATATTCAGGCAAGCTGTGACCTAAAGACACTACATACAATAATATGCTCCCTCACTTCTGTCCCATAATTCAACTAATTTATCTTTGGACTGTTTATGAACATGCATGTTTATAACAGGTGATAATATAAACTGCGATTGAAAAAGTTCTGTATTATGGATTGTTAACTTCAGGGGAAGGTAGAAGAAGAAGAAAAGAGAGAGAGGGCCTGGTGAAGGAAATACAGTTTATAACTGTTATAATGCAAGTGATAACTAACTCTTAGATGGTATTTTAAATAGAATTTATGTTACTGTCAATGGTCAACAAAGTGTTTCATAATGTTTTGCTCATCAATTAAATTTAAAACTTGTCAACTTTGGCAAAACACTGCAATGCAAGAGTAAAAAAGTAATCGACTTCAGGGTAGAAATCTCACTACACCTTGAGCTGTATCATGCCATCCCGTTGTGGATTAGTTACTAGTACAGAATGGGCATGTTCTGTTTTGTTTATTTATCTACAGCTTTGGTGCAAAATTATTAGCCTGTAACTGAATTTAATCAGAATTCAGCTGTCAATGTGTATTCAAATTGGGAAAAATGTCCAGTTCACTACAAGCTGCCTACAGTTGGTTAAGAGAGCAGGCACAATGCCAGCACAGTACAGTACTGTAGCATATTGCAGGCTAATGTAGGCTAGCTTTGTCCTCATTAAATCTATATTTAGGCAGCTGAATCCAAAATGGCTTTATACTGGTTGTGTAAGTGCTTTACAATGCATCAAATAATGTCATATTCTATGTACAGTGCACTATGTGTATACTAAGCCAAGGTTTTGCAATTCATTCCTTCTGAGAGAAAATATATGTCTGAACATTGTCAGCCTTAATGTTCATCATTTTAGAAAGACAATTAGTGACATATATGCATGAATATATACATATACCCACACCAGTTGATGACGTTAGTTATTTGTTAGATGGGCGTGGCTTGAGTGAATTGTAATGTTTAGATATTAGACAAAGAACAATCCATGTTGACTGAAGTCCCTACAAACTATTCTATCAAGCCACGCCGGTGAACATGGATTGTTCTTTGTCTAATATCTAAACATTACAATTCACTTTCTGAAAAAAACATTCAGTAACATTTGTAACAAAAACATTTTAATTGCTGTTGACATGACAAAAGACTGATAACTGAGGTAGATGTGACAAATCAATGCATTTAATAGAAATGGCTGATTGTCACTTGTTGGGTATTTTTGTTGTTGTTTTTGTTTTTCATCTCTCTCTGCCTTGAAAATGTTTTGTACCGTGTATGCAAATCCACAAAATGTGTTTGTGTATGTGTGTGTAAGCATTAGCTTTAGCCTACTCACTTTACGCTCCTTGTCCCCATACTCAAGGCCGAGGGTGTCCATGGCACGAACAATGGCAGCCAAGGACTGGATGGTGTTGCTGTACACCACAGGCTTATATTGCTTCACGTCATCTCCAGAGAAGCCATCTTCATGGATAATCCTACACACATATACACACAAACACACGTTAGAAAAAACTGACATTCCAGGAGACACATGCATATAGCAATGCTTCTTAATACCTCATATCTCTGTCAATATATATATATCTTTCCTGGTATTAATATATATGCTAATGAAATCCATGATCTTCAGATCTGCATTTTGATCCAGGGACACATTTTATAGCGAAGATGAATTTGACGTTGTCTGACAACATGGGATCTGGCACATGAACACAGGACACAAATAATTTTCATGGAAGTCATATCTTAAAACATCTTTCTGATATGATGACAGAAGCTTACAGAGAATCATCATGATTATTAAGTAGGAGTCAGCGTCAGATCAGTATCTGGTATCGACAGGTACTCCAATGTCAATGGCATGTCAAAACTACTCAAAAATGTTTGCCCAGTTACACAAAGTTAAACTCTATATAGGGGATGTCGTCTTAATAAAATATATTTTGTAAAGACGACACGTGGAGAAGACAGGCATGGATTACATTTGTATGAGATAGGGTTTTGCTTATTCATGGCTGCATGTCATGATTCCACTACACAGTGAAAAGTAGAAATTCCATACATATAATTATGTACAATGTTTGTCAGTGTTAATGAGACAACATCTAGGCCCTTTTTCATGAAAATTCTTAGTGCAAAGAATTTCTCTTAGTCACAAAATCCTACAAAAATTCTTAGAAATGTGGGTCGTTTCCCCTTTAATGTGGGTCGTTTCCCCTTTTTTCCCAAAATCAAAGAGAAGATCCTAGTAAAGATACAAGGTATTCATAAACCATCTTAACCTGTAAAACAGCTCTTAAAGTAAAAACGTCTTATGAGTAGTGAAGAGGCTTTAGAGTTTCTATAACAGAGGAGAAAAGGACAGAAAGGTGTGTGTGTATATATATATATATATATATATATATATATATATATATATATATATATATATATATATATATATTCATTCTGGCACTATGGCATTTAGAGGTACCCTTACATCTCAGAAATGATATAATTTGGTGCTATGACATTTCTGCTTTTTGTCAGAGATGTTTACATTTACATTACATTTATTACATTGGTAACATACAGATGTTAGCACATCTCTAATATAATCACGAATGTAATCCCTACACGATAAAATCTCAAATATCTTAACATGGAGACAAAATGAAGGTGTACAATAGATCATATTTGAAAAGTGCTACTATTTTTTTTATTGGACAACCAATCACAGTCTTCAAAAAATGTGTAAGTATCGTAAGTGTTTCTCTGAGATTGGTCCTTAATCACTCTTAAGATAAGATTCCTAGTTAGGATTTCTTAAGCTAAATTAGGAGCTTGATGTCATTCTTGGATTCTTTATGAATACAGTCTCTAGTGCTTACTGAAGAAACCTTTCATGAGTCATAGTGTTTGTGTGTGTGTGTGTGTGTGTGTGTGTGTGTGTGTGTGTGTGTGTGTGTGTGTGTGTGTTCAGTCTTAAGTAATCAAGAGTTAAAGGGAAGGTTAAAAGGTCTCCATCTCTATATCTTTCTGTTATTGGGAGGATATCTGAACAAAATTGTCAGTAAAATGAAAGAAATTGAGACAGAAATGCTCGTTTGAGGTTCAGGGGATGACGTTCTTTCCTGTGACCTCTGATAAGAGTCTCTGCACTAAAAACCACAAAGAAATGCTGCAAGATCCACAGCATGTATGACTTTAAGGCTGTTTATGTTTATTGAGTTTAGTTTGCATAGCTCCTACGACTTAACACATGACTGCACTTGGAGAGCATTTCTCTCATGCTCTTCTTCTCTATCTTTCTCTCCCTTGCTGTCAGATTTAATAATTGTGCCATTATCCAATAATCTGTCTATAATGAAGAGGATTACCTCCCTCTCGTCTAAACCAACTGGGGTATCCAGAAAATTGTAGCAGAGTCTTCGTTAGTGGGATGCATGGGTGTCCACTCCCCCAACCTTCTTTCTTAATTAAAGAAAGTAGGCAGTGAGTAGAAGATGTATCGCCTGAGGGAATCTGTGAGTGAATGAGTATCTTTGAGTATTCTTGGTGAAGTGTTAAAAACAGCTGCAAAAAATTTCTTTGTAATTTTACAGTGCTGGAAATGGCAAGATTTCAGCACTACTTTACTGATCATTGTGGGAAAAAGAGCAGAAGCAGGGTTAGTGTCACACTTCCATGGTACACTGGCTAACTTTGCCAAAAATGACAAGAGCGGCTTCCAAACAGCACAGTAAACAAATAGGTGCCCTATAACAGCTGTATATTTGGTTGCTAAACAAACCCAGACTATTCAAGTGTGTTACAGTAACAGACAATCAACATTACTGTATACTGTTTTGCAGACACGAGCCTGGAAATGTTTCAAGGAAGTTCCACTCAACCACTTGGGATGAACATTAAGGTTCTGCTGCCAAGACATTTTGAAATTTACTGTACTGTATATTCCAACATGCTTTACCTCATAATGTGATATACTTTGCAGTGAAGCATACTTGGGTGGGAGGGATGTGGTTGGCTTGTAAGAAGTGGTCATTCCAAAATGCCAGCCACAACACCAGGAGTTTGTGATGGCCAAAAGTAATGCAGGAGGGCAGGAGGTGAAGCCAGATGAAGAAATTGAGGCCACATTTATTTGAGGCTGGATGTACGGTCAGTAACATGGATGGTGACTAAAATGTAGAAGCCTGCACTTGTGCTCACCCTCATGAGCATGACACCCAAGCAAGCCATAGAATGATTGTGAGGATTATTATTTTTGTCCCATCAGCAGTTCTTTAGTTGCAGGAAGCTGACAGTCATAGAAGAAGTGACTAGTACTGTTGTATTTCATGATAAACAACATGTTCTTACCAAAGACATGTTTTATGGGCCACGACACATTATGTTAATCATGCAACGTCTAGTCTCATAATAAGTGTTGTCTTTTACTTTGTAGTCCCCACAAGATACACAATAGGTTGAGTTTGCCATACAGCTCACGTACTGCTGCCTTCTATGCCTCGCTTTATCTTTCAGAAAAAGGGAACTTAAAATGTTTTGACATTTTGGACAAAACCATCTGCCAAAACAAAATATATAAAGTTATAATCAGAAAGGACAAGTTAAATAGCAACCAACCTTCTTACATTCGGTCATGCTTTTAATGCAAGTTCCTTATTATATTGCAAAAAATGGAAGAAAAGAAACAAAAAGCAAGAACATTTTAATAATTGTCGCACAGTTAGCTTCCACTGAGCACTGTCCTGCTTTAGTGTAGAGTCAGCAGCTCTGACACAAATATTCAAATTTCACTGCAGTTACCTTTATTAGTAAAAACACAATGCTTTAGTAATTACACTGAAAAGGTGATGTGAAAAATGTATAAAGTTACATTTTGACTTACATTCTGTCCCGTTATCATTTTATATTCTGTCCAATCAATCAAAGCAGCAGAGAAAAAATCAGGGCCAAGATGGCGGCATGAGATCCAGCTGCCAGTGTCTCCATTTCTCTCCTCTTAACTCACTGAGCGCAGCAATGCTAGCTTTCTCAGGTAACTGTTCTATTATTCAGGAGCTAAAAAAATGGATGTTTAAGGCTTTTTGAAAGTCCGAATATAAATAACACACAGAGCCACTGGTTTTCCATTCCCAAGAGAAGGAAGAAAATCGATCTGTTTTATATACAAGACTGAATGTAGAGCATCGCTGACACGTTTGTTTCCGGTCTTGTCCTCTCACACATTTAGTCACTATGTTACTGCTAGAGTACACGTTGTGCACGTTTTTTATGACTACACAGCGTTGTGTGTGGGAGCTCCCCTATGAGGGCCACAACACACTCTATATTTACAACCCCACTTCCTGAGAACACCAATAATTTATTTACAGTTGACATTCAGACCTGATTCTCTCCAAATATGCCCGAGTCTGGATACGTGAACTGTAAAAAAGGCATGCACAGATATGAAGGACACAACAAATGTCCAATATAAGTAATGTAGTGTGATTTCAGTCTTTTTAGTCTGTTAGTTCACCATGTCATTTTCCTTAGAAGGAGGAAAAATGGATCATAATGACACTAATCCAGAGGGCATCATCACTTCAGGACTGGAACAGTGACAGAATGCTAAGATAATGCTGGAAGCTATCTTGAAATAGACGCATGCTCATGTATCTGGTAAATGTCAGTAGATATTTCTTCCAAATGTCCCCATTGCTCTGGCTGGCTTTGGCACAGAAGGTCTCGTGTTAGGACACTGCATGCTTTAGAAGAGATTGGGATACTATTACCATGGCTGTTTCTAGCAGTAGACACAAACACAAGGCAACATGAGTCTATTACAGAACCTGAGCAATATGTACTTTTCATCTCTTCCTCCTAAAAAGGCATGACTGAAATGGTAGCTGCAGACTGGTGACAAAGGAAATCCTCCATTTTAGTACAGTTAGCAAGTTGTCCGTGGCTGTTTTCTGTTCCTTATTTCCTGGAGGCATTTGTTCAAGTCTGTGCATGTCTTTAGTACACTGGGATTTTTTTTCCCCTCCCTTTGCAATCTACCTTGCATGCCAACCTAAGCTGGCTACTAGCGAAATATCTAAACTACCGTCCATAAAAGGAAAAAAGTCAAACCACATAAAAGCAAGATTATACTATACAGAATTTTTTATTTTATTTTACAGTGGTCTTGGGAATTATTACATAAACTCCTTTTCCTGCACACTGCTAAAATTAGTGCTTCCTCCATGGAACTGCAATGTAAAAGGCTACCTCCTTCAGAGGTCAGTTTAGCCAAAGCACTTGTGTGTTCACTGAAGCTATTATGTTTGGTTAAAGCATCTACTCTTAAAAAAAAAAAAAAAAAAAAAAAAGGCTCTACTGCAGTGATTGTGCCTTTTATTTAATAGGATTAGTATTATGTCTAACAGTCAACAAGTAACAATTCAGTAAAGCATAATCATGAGGAACTGAAATTAATGCTGCCGTGACAGCAGTCAGAAGTCATGTGCGCTCTCATCTCAGTGCCCTGCGATTCACACAAAACCCATTCGCTCATGTAACATTAACAAACAATGTTTGAATTTTGTTTATTAATTGCTTTGCTGTGCTGTGATCATTCTGCTGTATTCTCAAACCTCTCAGGGAAAATATCTCGATTATGAATCACTGAAAATTAATTGTACACTTGCAGATTGCCAACTGAGCTAGCCTAATCCACCGACCCACAAGTTTCACACCCAAGGCTCGAAGGAGCTCTTTAAGGTCCATCAGGAGTATGTGTAAGGCGAGCGCTCTCTCTTTTTCTCTCTCTCTCTCTCTCTCTCTCTCTCTCTCTCTCTCTCTCTCTCTCTCTCTCCTTCTCTCACTCTTTCTCTTTGAAAGGAGAGCAGAGGAAGCGCCACCTCAATATGGTGACATGTGGGTGGATGAGAGACATCGTTAGCACTACCTCCAGTTCAAAGGAGCTTATTACTGAGAAGGTCTTTAAAAAAGGAGAGGAGGTGTGTGTGATAGAGAGAGAGAGAGAGAGAGAGAGAGAGAGAGAGAGAGAGAGAGAGAGAAAATGGTTTGATATGCTTCCTTACATATACTGTATCTCTGTAAAGGATCCCTTTATATATTTTTGCCGGGGCCTGCTGTCTCTCTGACTTTCTGTATGGAGGTGTTTCATGTTAAAGTTACATTAACCTTATGTAAGTGCTTCTGATGTGTGATTAACTACAATTATGTTGTTTTTTTATTTTGTTGCTAGATGTCCACACCGATCAGGAGGCTGGAATCTAGGAGGTTCAAGCACTGTTTGTTAGTGGTGTGTGGGACACATAATATATAAGTGACGTCTGCATGTGTCTGCTCAGGCAACAAAACTCAGTGGCACTGGAATAAGTCCCTCTGTGTTTCTGTAATAACTGTCAGCAGGATATCACTCTGGTCAGCTTCTTCATTTGGGGGACAGATAGCTCAGGGATTGAGGAACATGAGTAAACAAGACAGGCTCTGTGAATAATCAGCGATAAATACAATTTCTCTCTCTCTTTCTCTCACTCTCTCTCTCTCTCTCTCTCTCTCTCTCTCTCTCTCTCTCTCTCTCTCTCTCTCACACACACACACACACACACACACTCTTATATCTCAGCCATTGGTATGTGCTATTGGTAAGAACCCCTTTGTCCTGAGTGGCTGTTTGCGCAGGGCTCCTGTCATCACTCCCACAGGACACAGCTACTTATCTTGTCTTCTGCTCCGCCCGAACATAAGGGCAGTGGTTCTATTTATAACTGCCTCAATCTGAAACGCTGAGAAAATATTCTACATCACGCACTCCATCAACCCAGGGTCCATAACTGCAGTTAGGATCATCTAAATACATTGCCTTAATTAACAGCATGTCCACTGTTAAGTGTGAAGCTGGAGGTGAATCTAAACTTTAACAATGGTGTAATGTTAAATGTGTAGTGAACCATTCATCCATTTTCTGTACTAATAATCATACAGGTCAAAATCGCACGAGCATGCATGCACACACACAGACATACAGACACACGGACATATGGACACACACACACACACTCACAGACACACACTCACAGACACACTCACAGACACACTCACAGACACACTCACAGACACACTCACAGACACACTCATGCACAGACACACACACACTCACAGACTCACATACACACTCACAGACTCACACACACTCACAGACTCACACACACACTCACAGACACACACACACTCGCAGACACACACACACTCGCAGACACACACACAGAGACACACACTTAAACAAACCTCCAACCCCAGAAGCACAAAGAAAATGCTCAATTCTCTATGCCATTTAAGAAACATGTCTTAAAAACATTTCCAAGTATCATGTCCGGGTTGCTGGCTAACAAAATGGGTGAATTCCTTCTTTCTACCAGCGGAAAAAACCTCTGCGATGTACAATCTGCCTACCGAACAAAGTTTTCTGTTAAATTTCCCCCCTCTTTTATTAACATGCGAATACTTCATACATACTATTTTTTAAATTGCTAATAACTGGCATATAAGATACTATGAGTGTTCTAAAATTCATTGTACAATTAAAAACTGTAAAAATTGATTACTTTGATAAATTGATAAATTGCCACTAGCTGTAGATCAAAACATTATGGTCAAGACATAACGCATGCATTTTATGTCCTTGGCTAATTTCTTTGGACTCTTTAGCCCTTAGCTCTATGGTACTGGATGTAGTTCTGTGGTTTTCTGTAGCACCTTCATACAGAAAGGGCACCAAAACCTTTGGATGCAAGGTGGATAGATGGCTTGTCAATAATTTTGGAGGTGAATGGTCAGAGAAGGAGCATGGATGAACGCCGTTTCATCTTGTCATGACTTCACTCGACATGAGGAGGGCTTTTGGTAATGCACACCAGCATACTCACACTCATTTCTCCCCTCATTTCCCCTCATCCTGTGTGAAGGCAAGAATGGTAAACAGACCAGTGAGTGTTAATACCATGAAGTAGGAGAGCAGACAAGCCAGTTATACAGCCCTTATGGGGAAATGCTATAAATCTGTCTACAGTGTAGCTATGTACTGTATATACATTTCTGTACAAACACTGTAGCCTTACCCAAATGAGTAAATTATATTAAAGTAAATAGTGTACTGTTTAATGAGATGTCATTTTTGTTATGCTGCATACTGGAATGTAATCCATTTGGTGGATATATTGCCACCACAGCACACTGCAGTACTTCATCTCCCCTTATCCTATAATCCTGCATTAGACTGGGTGTACGCTTAGAAAGACCCTAAAATGGATATTGTACATTTCTCCATTATAAAAAAGCTCTTTTTGAATGTTTTAGTAAAACAGCAGCAGCTACAGTACATCGACCATCAACACATTGACTGTGGGACTGTGCAATCAGCTTATTATTATTAGGTTATTTATATGATGGTGAAAAGTGCATCCCTATACTCTGTTGCCAGATTCTGTGATTTATTGCTGGCTTTACTTTTATATAATGCTGCATTACTGGGTTTTCATACATTTCTTACACTGAGCTACAGACCTTCGAGGACACGAAGACTGCTGCCTTAGCATTAAAGTTAGCATTAACCTTAGGCTATCAACCTCCACTATCGATGTGGGCAGAAGAGCTGACCAATGTGCCATCAAAAACAGGATAATAAGCAAACCACAGCAGCAGGATGTCCAGATCAGAAACTGTTCTTGTGGCATGACCATCAAAGAAAATCAGTAGTATATAAGAAAATCAGTAGACTATATCCGCCACCACGAAGGCTAGGTTTACACCATGTTGATACATAGCACGTGTTGTTTCTTGGTGATGTGGCAGAAATACTACCTGATTAACTGAGTCAATCTTCTTCAGGAACATTAGATAGTTATCTTACATATTCTCCCTAAGCTAAGCTCTAAAATGGGATTCAAACTCACAACATTTTAATCAGAAGCCCAAAGTTTTAACCACTGTGCTACCATTATGGCATTTTTAGTATTTAAAACTGTCTAGATATACAGCATGAAATCTTCATATATATTCCATTCTCAGTCTTTCATATCCTAAATATGTTGCAGTATTTATCTTTTCCAGTCATGTTCAGGGCTTGGCATTTTTCGCACTCACCACTCAGCCACACCCACTTTAAGCCTGCTTATGCTTTGATATGGAAAATGACCCCAAAATAAGCTCCTAAAAACCTGAAATGTTCTTGTTTTTTCCCTAAACAGTAGGAGGATATTATCTATCTGCTGGCTTGTCTGTCAAACAAGCGGTTGTTTCCTGTTCACACATTGGCTGCGTGCTTTGGTGGAGACAATCGCTGAAAGCATTTCTTCTGACAAAGATATACATTCACACAGGTAGTGTTGTTCAAGATACTCTACCAGAAAACATCTAGCAATTAGCCAAAAAAGTAGCATGATTATAAAATGCGTAGACTGTTCTTACATTTTCTGCAAATTAAAACAATAATTAAAAATCTGCTTGCTCACAAACAATTTGTTAGCATTTTTCACAATTGACAATTTCAACAGTTAACCAGAACAAAAAAAGGAACTGCACCACTGTGTTGACCTGAAATAGAAAGGTTCCTCCAAATAACAGGCAGAAATGATCGGAATACAATGTAGTGCATAAGTCTATGTGTCTTGTTTAAAAAATAAAAAAATAAAAAGAAAGGAAAGGAATAAAGCCATTTTTCATTGATTGCATCATTGCTGGGCAGCAACATCCCCTCTAACCGTCAAAAAGTATTTCCCACCTACTTAATGCTGAAGTAGCGGTTTCAAAAGGAAGTATAACTCATTCTTTATTGATATTATAAAATCGCTACTGAAAGTGACATGAAAGTGACATGACATATGACTAAGTATGGTGACCCATACTCAGAATTTGTTCTCTGCATTTAACCCATCCAAAGTGCACACACACACCATGAACACAAACCCGGAGCAGTGGGCAGCCATTTATGCTGCGGCGCCCGGGGAGCAGTTGGGGGGTTCGGTGCCTTGCTCAAGGGCACCACAGTCGTGGCCGGCCCGAGACTCAAACCCACAACCTCTAACCATTAGGTCACAACTTCCCCCTACTGCTACTCCTATACACATTTTACACATCCGTCTTCCTCCAGTTAGCGCAGACATTCTCATACTTATGACAACAGCACAAGAGGACAGAGGTGGTAAAACTAGACATAGAGAGTTGGTGTACAGAGGAAGTGGGAAAGAAGATAAATGGGCTGAGAAGGTACATCCTCAGCACTCCCAAAAGCGTGTGAAAGCTGCTATGGTAGCAGGTACCATCTCCTTTTATTTATCCACTGTCCACAGTTTACACACCATTTCCACTAAAGTGCACACTTTTTTGTGCTGGAGCATTTGGGATTACTCTGTAATATGTGGAGATAGTGGAGATAACTTTCTACTTTTTTTTTTTTTTTTGGTGCATGCAAAAATAAAGAAGTGAAGATGCAGAAAGCATTTCTGCTTTTTGGTTTTCGAAACAGAACAATGGCTTAGAATAGCAACGTATTCTGTCAAGTAATTATGCCCTGATTAGTTTAAGCTTGTCTTCATCTAATACACAGAATGTGTGAATATCCATAGTAGTACAGAGCAATTTTGCTTCAATTCAATTCAAGCATAATTTATTCTGTGTGTATGTGTGTGTGGGAGGGGGCACTGTATGTATACACAGGCAGGCTTCCCTAGGGTTAAGAGCTACTGGGAGCTAGCGGACACAAGGTCCAAATTACCACCACACACACTCTCCAGGTAAAAGTAACTGACACACACGTAACAAAACACAATCACAACTTGCTGCAATTAATGCCCTTCAAACACCCCCATGCAGCACATCTACTGGAGCACACATATAATACCAGCTAACAGGTGCCGTCAACACCCACATGCAAACCTGTTATTTACACTTCGCTCTGTGGCACACTAGCACTACAAAGGGTGTACATTACCTTATGCTATTTAGACACTCTCAAAATACTAATTTCTACGGTCATAAAAAGCACTCTATATTAAAAATAAACTTTTACACAGCTACTAATAAGAGATTCAGTTTGTGTGTTTCAGATTTCAGATTGTGTGTATCAGTTTCAGATTGTTTAGACACATGTCACACCTCACAACCGGAAATAAGAGAAAGAGACAGATAACAGCCCTCCTCAATAACATAAAGCACTTTTGTTTGGATTTGGTTTGGGATCTGCTTATGCCACCCAACACAAACACTTCAGTTAAACAAAGGAGCCTTGTATTGCCAAGAAGATGTGGACCAGAAGAGAGAGAAAGCACATGGCGGATGGACCAACAATCTACCAGAGGGAGAAAGACAGGGACACAACCCCCCACCGCACCCCACCCATCCCCCTAAATGAACTCCCACAGTATGTGACTGCTATACAATTCCATTCACTTTAATTGTTTAGAGCTTTGAACAATTGACATTGTCTCAAAGCAGCTTTACAGAAGTATAGAGACGGAATAAATTATAAAGTTTAAAAGTAAGTTACTATACATCTCTTATATATATCCCTAGTGATAAGGCCATGGGCAATGGTGGCAAGGAAAAGCTCCCTGAGATGATATGAGTAAGAAACCTTGAGAGGAACCAGACTCAGAAGAGTCAGACACATCCTCATTTGGGGTGACACTGCACAGGAAATAAGGTAAATGTAAATAATGCCCTTTCTACAACAATTTATATTCAAGTGGAATTGTGCAACCAAGAGCTTCTGAAGAAACCTTCCTGCACAGCTTCTGCTAAGTACTTGAAATCTTAATTAAAGTCACATTTGTAAGGAATGGAAATAACCCAAAGACAGAATAGACCGATTACACAGAACATGATTTTTTTTTTTAAAGAAAGCAAAGCGAGCTTTTATTAGGAACTATTCTACAAACCAGCAGCAGCCCAGTGGTTAATAAGGTTATAAGCTCTACCCTATAAAATGTTAATGTGTTCTTCACTTTATCCTATTATAATGCATACATAGATCTTGGAAGTTATTTTTACTAGTGGTATGTGTACATATATACCCGTGTTTTATCTACATTCATCTCGCAACTCACTGTAAACCATAGCACCATTACTGTACACGTTTTGCATCCCTGGGTACAACTGTATTTGATGCAAAGTAAATGCAAAATCGTCAGGTGAATCAGACAATATACTCACACATGCACGTGCACACACCTCTTTGTAGTTATAATAGTGAATGAGAAACTCCACAATGTTACAGATAAACAAATGTAGAACATCAGGAGTATAGTTTCTAAAATGTTCAGTCAGCAGTGTGTCCCTGGTGTTAATCCACATTCTAGAGTGGGGGCAAAGAGATAGAAAGAGGGAATGAGTGTCATGCATGTTTGTGAATATTGCAATAAAGGTCTGGGGGGTTGGTGTGGGGGTCGGGGCAGAGGCATTTGTTCTGCTTCGGCTTAATCAAATCCAATTACATCAACTAGGGTGCACAGGACACCCCCAAAATTATAAGGTTGGAGGAATACCAGAGTATCATTCATTCGCCAGAGCTGTGTGGATAGTGAACTAGTCTTTCACAACAACTGCATGTTTCCTCGTGCAACTGCTTCCTTCTTTGTTTCACATAATGATGATTCTTCTCAGTTTTTCATTCTCACACCCACACCCATACACACACCCTCACACATGGTCAAATGAAAAAAATAGCCACTGGAGTGCACCTGTTACAGCAAGGTCACGGTTCTACATGGCTTGGTATCATTAATGTGGTTAATGACGTGCTAACGTCTGGGAAAAACACTTCCTCGTAAACGAGAAATAGAAACAGCAAAGGTAACCAGCTACAATTTGCAGAAATTAAAACATTTTCTGCATGTTTACTCCCAGATTTCACTAAAGAAATAGTTATGGGAAATGAGAAATTACCATTTCTTAGACACTCTTCATTTCTTACATCACTCTAGATATCCTTCAGTCATACCTCAACACCACAATTCTACTATTCTGCTTTCTGACCAAAATGATTGTGTATTCTCAAATCTAGTATTTATTCAATATTGATAGTAACTTTTTGTATGCAGGAACATACAGTAAGAAAAGACCCGAGGCTAGACAAGATAATGTCATTTATAACATTGTGCTAATGTAGTACACTAGCTAATCAGGTTACTGGCTGTTAGCATATGAATTTCTTCTTTTCATATTCAAAATCATAATCCTGTACACAGAAGCTAAATAAATGACCAGCATTCTGTATGCAAATAGTGCATTATAGACCTGTACACAGCTCCTCCCAGTAACAAATATCAATAAATCTTGAGTATTCTAGCATCTGAGCAGTTAACTTAAATGCTATCAGATAAAAAAACAGCATGTGTAGTTTGCTGACAATATACCAGTACACTTTTTGGACAAAACTCTATCCTCGAAAATCACTAACACTCAGCCATGGCTACTGTTGTATTACGGTCTTACGGTCTCATCAGAGATCTTCACTGCAGTGTTCTTTTCCTCAATGCCTTCTTACATATGAATAGGCTTCAAGTAAAAGTGCTTTTACATCACATATGCCCCGGACTGTCATGCTATTGACCTCCAAAGCCAATTTAATTATGCCAAAAGCAGCAGTCCACCCAGCTGTCACACGAGTAGCAAGCATCTGCATTTAACAATGCTTTCTGACATTGCACAAGCAAGCACAAACACTGTATTTAGATTACTGTAAAGTACTAATTAACAAAATACATTATTTCTTGTTTTCTTTAGCATCTAAAATGGCTTGTTACATGTTAAAATCTCAGCATGCATATACGTGTATATATATATATATACACGTATATATATATATATATATATATATATACTTATGTATATGTATATATATATATATATATATATATATATATATATATATATATATATATATATATATATATATATATATATATATATACATAAGTATACATACACATGTATATATGCAGAATATCATCCCTGAGGTCCACTCCACTTCATAGCAAGACCCGATTACCAATGGAGTGCAAATAAATGCTAGTCGAACACCTGGGTCCTCCTCAGAGCCTGAGCTGCTTCAATTAACCCAAAGCACAACAGGTGTTTAAAACACACACAATGTACAAGCTGCTTTATAAAAAATAAACACTTGAAATTCGAGCCCACTGTGAACAGAATATTTACAAGGCCTAGATTACTGGCAAAAGACACATAGATGACAAAGCAAAAAATGTTTGGTAGCATATCAGATAGGGTTTGAGATGAGAATATGATGATTTGACATTTGATTTTCCCATGGTAGCAGTGGTAATAATACAAGGCATATACCGTGTTTAATAATGAGTTTTAACTCTCCACGGATTACTATATGTGGAAATGCAATAATTATGTAAAAGATACAGAAAGAGGAATATGGTGTGTGTGTGTGTGTGTGTGTGTGTGTGTGTGTGTGTGTGTGTGTGTGTGTGTGTGTGTGTGTGTGTGTGTGTGTGTGTGTGTGAATAAGTTTCAAATTAAACACTCTTGTCCCATGCTGGACTAAAAAAAGAAAATAGATGCCATGGTGCCTGGAGAAATTAACCATAATCACAGGGTTTATCAACATGACCTCCTTGCTATGGCACACACACGTCACATGAACAGTTCTGCTTCCTACTGAAACAACCAAATCATCACATCTCATTCCTTGACTTGTCACTTACAGCCAAGTCCTAAACTTGACTGCAAATTCAATCACATGCCCTTGACAACAAGATCCTTACAGATAATACATTATAACTTTCATTCTGTATAACCATAATTTTTACATCAGTCACAATCACATGAGTTTCTTATAACATCTCATGCAGTTTCCTCGATTATTGAAATAATAATCAGAAACGTATACACAACATTTAGCTAGTTTCAATTTATTTATTTATTTTTTCATTTTGTGTTTTATAAAATCACTATGTTTTTCAGAACGTATGCATGGATGTCAGCCAGCCTGCTGCATGTTAGGGGCCACATGATTTTTCTTTAAAGATGGCCTCCTCCCCCACCTCTCTCTCTCTCTCTCTCTCTCTCTCTCTCTCTCTCTCTCTCTCTCTCTCTCTTGCATTAATAATATCTGAATCTCTAAAGGAAATCCCTCCCTATTGCCATCGCTAAACATGCTCGACATGGAGTGATGAGGACATCCACTCCTCTCTCTCAATAATTCCGACCACGGAAAGACCCGACAAGCCGAAAACAAACGAAGAGAGCCGAAGGAGCACGAAAACGACGAGGTGCTACTGGGCGCTGTCCACCAGCCAAGGCGCCTGAAATTCGTATATACACTAAAGCTGACCATCCCCGCCCACGAGCAAAAATGGTCATTTGAACTCCTCTAAACTACATGGCCACTAAACACAGCTGTGTTGTGATTGCAGAATCATGTTAAAATGCCATGTAAAACCCACGGGCTGTTTTACACAGCGTGGGCTAATCCTGGAAAATGGCAGCTTCCCGCGAACCTTGACCATCCAGATGAAAACATTTAACCCGCTCGTTCACTAGTTTTTAGTGCTTTTGAACGATGGCCTACTAAACGCGCTTTACTTGGACCCATAAACATGGAAAATGGTACATTTTGCAAGCCCATTATCCAGTTTATTGCCACAGCCTATTGGAACCTGTTCAGTGAATGACAGCGTTGGATGGAGATGGAGATGGAGGGAGGGAACTAGGAAACGCTACCAAAATGCGATAAGACATAACCTTTACCTCCCCGCAGCGTTTATGATTTAAGGATATCTTAAGGTTTCTTTATTGTAAAGGCTACTAGAAAACAGACATGACTGAACAAATTGGGGTGTTGTCACCACCCCCTCCCCTCCCCTCCCCCCACAATAAAATTATATTATAGCCCCCTCATTCAGGGCCTACAGCGTTATGTACGTTATGGATATTGTAAAAGGAAAATAAAAATAAAAAATGAATCACAGGAGGTCACTGACGCACAAGCAGCCCGAGAGGGTTAAATACGCTCAGCTTTTTTATTAAATAAAATAAAAGGCAACTAACAAGAAACGACGTGCAGATAAAATGCCGCACTGAAAATCTTAACGCTACAAGACGCCGCTTATAGGCTACATGTCACCAAACCCGAGATCAGAACGTACGGATCAGTGAGAAAAATGCATTAACATAAAGATTACTTAACATATAAGAAAAATGTCTGGCGAGCCAGAGCCGCTAATAAAGAGGGTTACACGGTCCCGCTCAATGAACCGGGCTTTCAGCACCATGTTCATGAACAGCACGTCCGTGATCATTAAAGCCGTCAAAATGGATCGTGGCACAGCTACAGTGTAGCATCCCTTTAGCTACATGAAAAACATGGCGGACCTTTGGATTCGCCATTGGGCAAGAAGTGTGCGTGTGAGTGCGTGTACACTCGTAGCTACTAGTACACATTATTCCAGAAATCGCATTGAGAATCCGTGGCACTTACTTCATCTGTTTGACGATGGTGCTTTTCCCGGACTCACCAGCCCCTGCAGACACAAGACACACAAGGGAATGAGACAGTCTGCTCTAATGGAAGTCCAGTACCATTCTCTGCTTTATAAATGAATGAAATGAGCCATGAGAATTGTGCAAGCTTCCCTACAGAAACATTATGATCGTGTCCTCTCCGTGGGAAGCGGTGCTTTCATTACCTAGCAGGAGCAGTTTCACATCCTTGGCCGCGGTGATTCCGTCCTCCTTCAGGTTCTTCTCGATCGCTTTGCTCCTGTCCAAAGCTGCTCTCTCCTCGGCGCTCAGTGTACATCCCATGACTAGACCAACCTCGGCTCTTCGTGTGCTCCAAAATAGTGAAAAGGTGCGGCGGAAATACCGAGCAATCCGTTTTCCCCCTTCGCAAGGCTACCTCTTCTTCCCTGTCCCTCTCCTAGTCTCTCTCTCTCTCTCTCTCTCTCTCTCTCTCTCTCTCTCTCTCTCTCTCTCTCTCTCTCTCTCTCTCTCTCTCGGTGACTACAGCTAGAGCATTAAATCCCGCGAGCAACGTTGTGAGAGAACGAATCGGAAATGAGAGCTTGTGTATCTCTCTCTCTCTCTCTCTCTCTCTCTCTCTCTCTCTGTGTCTCTCCCAATCTGGGTGTTGTCTGCGAAATTTCGGTACGGTCCTGGCTTTGTCAGGTAAACGGGAGCTCTGTAGGTTCTCAGTGGTTCTCTTTACTGGGCGGCGGCAACAGGAGCAAGAGCTTGCATCGTTCTGCTTGCTCACAAATGGAGGCTCGGCGTCGGAGAAAGAGAGCGCGCTCTCCACAGTATTGTGCGCGCGCTGACGTCATGCGCCAGAGGGCACGAGCGCGCTGGCTGCTGTAGTCGCGCGCGCGGCGTTAAGCTGCCTACAAAGTGGATTTATGACACGGCGGACATACAAACGGAATCCTGTTTCCTTATGCAAATGAGTAAGCCGCTGTCTTATGTTCCACTGCAGAATGAAAATGATGAGTGTGTCAAGTGAGTGACCGGTGGTTCACAGAGAAACAGTATAAAGCAAGGTGTGGTCGCTGTTTACCTGCAACATCAATATCTAACTAAATAATAATCTAAAAGCAACAGCTGACCATCTTCAAGTGATCTCGTATAGCAGAACATAGTGCAGTACCTTCTTCTGACGATGCTGTAGGTGATGGAGCAAATAACACGCATTACAGTACATGAAGGGACCTGACTCCCTGATGCACTGTCAAGAACAACAATTGTTGATAATGCAGGGAAATTAAATCCTAACTTGTTTAAACCGGACCTTCAAATGAACACAATTTACCTTACTAGATTTGCATGCTTTTCTGAAGTCACTTTAATTCTGTGGCACCATATAAAGTAAATGGCATTGAAGGATGTGTAGAAGTAACAAACAGAGTAATGTTTGAGTAAAAGAAGGACAGAAGGGTAAACTTGCACAGGCATGTAAAATAAACCCTTTGCGATGGTAATCTTTTATTATATTAAATACGCCAAAACTAAAATAGCCTTTTTGTGGTTAATCGGGATAATTAATAAAAACATTCCACAATTTCAATTTAACAACACACACACAATTGCTCAACTTGAAGCCTTTGTTTTAAATTTGAGTCAAAAATATTTTTGAAGCTGTAATGTCAGGTGATGAGAGATGTGATGATTAAAGGTAGTTCTAGCAGAAAGTTATACAGCCTAAAATACCTATATTACTGTCCTGGTGGGAGTTCTAGATATGGAAAGGCCAGAGAGCAAAGCGAGACTGGAAAGAGCTGATTGAATACACCCACGCTCCATTACACCAGTCAGCCTGAGCTTGTGTTTTCACAGATAATGCCCATCATTATATTGTAGATCGAAACCATTTTTGTGTACCATTCTTGCACATGCAATTACTTAATCCTGTGCACATTTTAGTCTTTTTTTTTCACATATAAGCCTTTAATGTTATACAATATTAGATTAATTGTGTATGCTTGCAACCTTGAATTAAAGCCAAAAAAGGGAACAATAGTCTGTAGCAGGTATTGATTTTTAACCTGAAGTTAGTCTCACCATGTTGGGGCAAATTTTTGGAAATTGTCAGGCTGTCACAGATAGGCTAGAAAAACTCATGAGTACAAACATCCAAACTAACCTATAGTAAAACAGCAGCTGAAATCAACAGCTTAAAGTACTGTAACTCATAAAGGAAATACCCACAAACTGCTTAATAACCACAGGTGACTTTCAGTTTCTACATAAATGTTTTAAAAGAAAAGTAAAAGGTCCATTTTGTTTTTCTGACAGAATGTTTAAGTAGCATTTACATTTCAGCAGATGTGACAAAGCAAACAAAATTTTCAGTTTTTAAATGGTGAAGGACCCCTTTTAAATATACAACCATAATAATCTTATGTTCTTTTACTATTGTACAGTGTGCTTTTTTTTACTGTGTATGCCACTAGAGTTCTAATTATTTAACTGACTATTGTAACACGTTATCGGGTATTCAGTTGGGTCCAAAAGTATTCAGAACGTGACAGAAGTTTTGTAATTTTTCCTCTGTACATCACCACAGTGGATATGAAAGAAAGCAATCAAGATGGGATTGAAAAGTAAACTTGCAGGTTTAATTCAATGCTTTTACCAAAATATTGAATGACTTTGAATTTGGTAGCTGTCCTTTTGAACTCTTAATATGCTATCCAAAGAGATGTTAATGCAAGTGAATGAAAGGACATCATTAGGCTGAGAAAACAAAACAGAGAGATAGCAGCAACTTTAGGATCAGCGAAATCAACAATTTTGTGCATTCTGATGAAGAATAAATGCACTGGTGAGTCACCAAAAGACATGGAAAAGTGGATTTAAAGTTTGATTGAAGAAGTCAGTCCTTGCTGAAGAAAAACCTATGAGCAACATCTAGCAAAGTCAAGAACACTCTCAAGGAGGTTTTTGTATAACTGTCTATATTCAAGAGATGCCTTTGTGAATGTAAGTACAGAGGTTTTATCCCAAAATGCAATCCACTGGTAACACTCAAGAACAGAAAGACCAGATTACTTTGAAGCATAAAAAAAGCCTGCCAGTTCTGTAACAAGATTCTTTGGAGAGATTAAACCAAGATTATCTGAAGTTAAAGATTAACCAGACTGAGAGAAAGAGAAGATGCAGAAGGAATGAAAGGGCTCATGATCCAAACCATACATCACCTTTCATCATGGCATGGACATGTATGGCTGCCAATGGAACTGTGTCAATGGTGTTTACTGATGATGTGAATACAAAAACAAAATAGCATGATGAATTCTAAAATATATACAGCAATAGCTTCTACTCAGATTCAGTCAAATGCCCCAAAACTGAAACTGCAAATGCAAACAAAATTTGAGCTTTTTAAGGCAAAGATCATAATCTAACTGAGCATGTTTTCACTTACTGAAGACAAAGCTAAAGGCCGAAAGACCCACAAGTGAAGGCTGATACAGTAAAAAAAAAAAAAAAACATCTCAGTACTGGCAAAACATTTCAGCATTTGATAATGTTAATGGGATCCAGATTTCTGACAGTCTAAATGGACTAGATTAGGAGAGACTATATAAAAAGGGTTATTATTCCTGAACTATTAAATACATTTAAATTTAACGCAATATTTCTCTTAAACCCATTGAATTCATTCTAAAAGTTTGTCATTTAATCACAGCTTACTGTGCAACTACTTATTGACTCTTCTATAATTATGGTCATAATGAAGGGCTGTAGAAGGGCATGACCCACACTACTAGATGTAAATTAACATTTGTGACTGACCCAAAAGTAGAAGTCTTTTACACCTCACTGCATTTTCACTGTTTTATATACATATTCATTTCAGTGTGCCATTTACTACTTTGCTATATTATTCACACATATGACAGACCAAATTAGGGTGTTGTCTAATTTGCTGTTGTGGGGCTAAGTGTATGCTGGCCCATTATTCTTCAGTACACACAAAATATTAATATGATAAGTTGAAGGAAATTGCACACTCATGTCATTAATGTTACACTACTACTGAGAAAAGAGGCCACTCTACTGATGTTATCAATGCTTGGGGATGTTGAAAGATATTTTTTATTTAGAACACTAGTACTGTAATTGCATGTCAGGTTAACATATGCACAGTGCTTTTCATGTTTCTTTTAGCAGAAACCCAAAAGGTTATTGTTTGGTTATTGGTTATTGGTTAATATTTTGCAGCAGCAATAATAGAATCCAGTTTGTTTCATTTTAGTATTTTTATTTAATTAAACATAGCAGGGTTTTACAAATATATAGATGCAAGATAAAAGGGCATTTGAAAGACTGTGAAAACAAAGATTGATAGAAAGAGAACTAGTTAGAGTGCCAAAGAAACACAGACATCCAGCCTAGCAGATGGTATGGGATGATCAGAAAAAGGGACACTAGATTGCTCCAGCCTCTGTTGCTGACAAGTGCAGCAATGGCTCTCTTTGACTCTCCTCTCTAATTTTTTCAGTTGACTAGTGATGCACATGATTAGCTGTGATATCTTGCTCACAGTGATCTGGCCTTAATGACTGCCGGGGAGTGGTGTCTGACAGGATGGAGTGTACACAATGACATGGCCGAAAGAAAGACAGCAAGATGATTTCTGAGATTTATCAACACCACTCTTATCAGGATCACCTCTGCAGTTGCCATCATCTGATTCTTCTTAGCAGTCAATGTCGGCTCAGGCACCCTCATTTTTACTGTTTGTGACATGAGCATGGACTTTGTATAACATAAATTTAGACTCACGTATATGCCACATCATGTGGTCAGCTTATAGTACTAACAAAACTATGGAGGATATCCAAAAACATTTCCATGATCTCACGGTGAATTTCTATGTTGTCAACACTGGATTGAACAAGGTACAGTATCTTTCACAAGGCAATCCAAGTGTTCCTGCAAAAACTATTGATATTGTAGTTTTTATAAAAGATTCTTTTCATTGCCCTACTTTCCCTGCTACCTTTAATTCACTACTTTTTTTGAACATCAAAATTATATCCGGGGGGCACGGTGGCTTAGTGGGTAGCACGTTCGCCTCACACCTCCAGGATCGGGGTTCGATTCCCTCCGCCTTGTGTGTGCGGAGTTTGCATGTTCTCCCCGTGCCTCGGGGGTTTCCTCCGGGTACTCCGGTTTCCTCCCCCGGTCCAAAGACATGCATGGTAGGTTGATTGGCATCTCTGGAAAATTGTCCGTAGTGTGTGATTGCGTGAGTGAATGAGAGTGTGTGTGTGCCCTGCGATGGGTTGGCACTCCGTCCAGGGTGTATCCTGCCTTGATGCCCGATGATGCCTGAGATAGGCACAGGCTCCCCGTGACCCGAGGTAGTTCGGATAAAGCGGTAGAAAATGAATGAATGAATGAAAATTATATCCATTTTGCATTTTTGCTGAAGTCCTTAAATAGTTTTACACATTTTATATGCAATAATTTTCATGCTATTGTTTTCATGTTTTAAAGAATACACAGTACTGTGCAAAGTTTTAGGCAGGTGTGAATAAATGCTGTAAAGTAAGAATGCTCTCAATAACATATTTTCATTGTTTATTTTTATACATTTATAAAATTCAAAGCGAGTGAACAGAAGAAAATCTAAATTAAATCCATAGTTAATTTATAGGTGTGTCTACCCTTTGGCGTAAAACCAGCATCTACACTCAAGTCGGGGATTTTGTAGGATCGGACTCAGGTGTATGATTAACTAATTATACCAAGCAGTAGCTAATGATCATCAATTTCATATGTTGGTTGAAGTACAATCATTAGCCGAAACAGAAACAGCTGTGTAGGAGCTCAAACCTGGGTGAGGAACAGCAAAGCTCTGCTAGTAAGTTGAGGTTATGGAAGACAGTTTCATGTCACAGGTTTTACACCATGGCAAGACTGAGCATAGCAACAAGACACAAGGTAGCTTTACTGCATCAGCCAGGTCAAGTCAAGAGTCAATTCAAGAAACTTTTATTGTCATTTCAACCATATATATCTGTTGCAGTACACAGTGAAATGAGTCAATGTTTCCCCAGGACCAGGGTGCTACATACAGTAGAACAAACAAAGAGCTAAGGACTTAGGAAGTTAGTCCTAGCCACAGAATGTGCATCTGTGCAACCTGTTGCAAACAGTGCAGGACAAGAAAAACAAGACAGTGCACGGACAAAAGACAGTGCAAACAAAAAAATACAAGACAATACACAAAAGACAATAAACAGAAACTGTGCCGACCAGTGTAAATACCGTATGTTCAACAATATTGTGTGTGCAGAAATGCTGGAATGAACACAGTATTATAACAGCAGTTACATGCGGTATTGTCTCTCCCAGGCAAAGATTTCAAAGCAGCCTGGGGTTTCAAGATGTGCTGTTCAAGCTATTTTGAAGAAGCACAAATATAACAGTGGTCAGCTGAGGAAACATAATGCAGCAGATGAAAGACACATCCTGCTTATGTCTCATCAACAGCAAAGAACAAGTGGACACCGGTTTGCCCTAGGTATACCTTTCTGCTGTTTGGAGAGATCTGGCCAGAAGTGGTCCTTAATGAAAGAAGTGAGGCCAAAAAGCCATACCTCCAATTTGAAAACATGGCTGAGTGATTCTAGTGAACTATGCACAAAGACATAGGCATTAAGGTGGCGAAAAATGGCAGCTGGTGCTCTGTACTGGAGACAAAAATGTAAATATTTGGCTGTAGCAGGAGGCAGTTTGTTTGCTGAAGGGCTGGAGAGAAATACAATAATGAGTGTTTGCAGGCAACAGTGAAGCATGGTGGAGGTTACTTCCAAGTTTGGGGCTGCATTTCTGAAAATGGAGTTGGAGATTTGCTCAGGCTAAATGGTGTCCTCAATGTTGACAAATATAGGCCCCAAAATTATCCCAAACATTCAGCAAATGTCATTTAAAACTATCTTTGGTATAAAGAGGTCCTGGTAGTGATGTTTTGGCCTCCACAGACCCCTGATCTCAACATCATCAAGTATATCAGGGGATGTGGGAGCCTAGTGGTTAAGGTGTTGGACTAGTGACTGGAAGGCCGTGAGCTTGAATCTCAGGGCCAACGAAGCTGCCAATACTTGGCCCCTGAGTAAGGGCCTTAATCTCAATTGCTCAGCTGTATAAATAAGATAAATGTAAGTCATATATAGGGTGTCTGTCAAATGCCATAAATGTAAATTTGTGATTACATGAAAAGACAGAAGGATTTGAGGCAGCCTACATCCACAGAGGATCTGTGGTAAGTTCTACAAGCTGCTTGGGACAACCTACCGACTGAGTTCCTTCAAAAATGGTGTGCAGGTATAGAGGAGCTAGCACCTGCACCTAGAAGAATTGATGCTGTTTTCTAGGCAAATGGTGGTCACACCAAGATTTGATTTAGATTTCTGTTCTGTTCATTTTAGTTCAATTTTTTCACACATGCACAATTTTTGCACAGTACGATATATATAGTACTATATACATATCCTCATCCTTCCTGACAGCAGAAGACTTTGCTTCTTTCTACCATGAGAAGATTGAGGAAATCTGCAGAACCTTCACTTCTGCCTCGATTGCACTTACATCTCACAGTATGGCTTTCCTCACTCCTTCGTTGTTGCATTTCTCAACTGTAGCAGGAGAAGTGATTTTACAACTCATCCAGTCTTGCAATCCTACCACCTGCCCATTTTATCCAATCTGCTCCACTATGTTCCAAACCATCTCGCAAGACCTTCTGCCCTTCATTACCACTATCATCAATAGATCTATAGCATCTGGTAAGGTACCAACTACTAAGGGTTATTCCCATCCTAAGGAATCCTGCTCTGGATTCATCAGACATGAACCACAGACCGGTGTCACTTCTCTCATTTCTTTCAAAAATTCTTGAACACATTGTCTATAATCAACTGTCTGTCTATCTCTCACAGAACAACATCCAAGATTCCAACCATTCAAAACACTGATGCTGGCCTACAAAGCCAAAAACGAACCAGCTCCCTCTTACCTCAAAGCCCTCATCACTCCTCGCACTGCACCCCGCACCCTCCGATCTACTAGCACTGCTTGCCTGGTTCCACCATCTCTCAGGGTAAGAGGCAAGTATACTACAAGACTCTTTTCTGTTCTGGCAGCAAGGTGGTGGAATGAACTTCCCTTAGGGGTCTGGACAGCTGAGTCACTGGCTTTTTTCCAACGGCGGTTGAAGACCTACTTATTCAGGAAACAAAGTTCAACTTTGAACAATAAACTCATGGTATCTTAAGTATGTAACATAGTGAACCAGCATATATACTGTATACATGTATATGTATACAGTATATGTATCTACACATATACTGTATATAAGAGAGAGAGAGAGAGAGAGAGAGAGAGAGAGAGAGAGAGAGAGAGAGAGAGAGAGAGAGAGAGAGAGAGAGGAAAACACAAACAGGCAGAAAGTGTCTGCAGAAAGATATCTAAAGGTGTATGTATACAGCAACTCGTTGGCAGACGTTGCAGGACTTAATTCACACTTTGCTATGTTCACAAGTCACAGGCTACATTAATAGGTTTTTACACTTTTGGGCTTTATTTCAGTTCATAGGTGATAGTCTGAGTGTGGATGCAAGCAAGGAAATTAAAAGATCAACAACCAAAAAATACCAGGGAGTAATTGCATATGCACCTTCATATGATGTTCATTTGTATACATACAGAAACAAAAATGGGCCTGCCTTCAATCTTTCTGCCTTTCAAGTAAGATTGATTGTACACATAAACCATTCTGGACTCACCAGCATACTGACTAATGAAAAAAATATATTTTCCTCAGACAGAGTTCATGTGTACTTCATATTTACAGGCTGAAGGAATCTGGTGTTTTATGATTAAGCTAGGATTACAGAGACACATATACATACTGGTACTGTAGCTCCTTTCAGGCTGAGTAATCATTAATTTCTCAGCATGCTTTGAAGCACATGATGCAGTTATTCAGTTCTCAAGTCATATGTGGTTAGGATATACACTGTCAGACAAGACTATGTAGGCCCAAAATGCATATTGAATGCATTTTTACTTTCATGAAGCAGACTTTGTTTATCCAAATTGTGACCAAGGTTAATGTAACTGCTGAGCTGGAGTATTTCCAAAACTGCTTATAATGTGGACTGCAATAGAAGTGTTACTGTGAGGAAAAGCTTTCTCTATCAGGTTCATTTCAAATCCAAGTCATCACGAATTCCACAGTGCCATTGTTTTTGTCTTATTATGTATAATTTTTAAAAACAGTTGTAAACAAATAAAAAAACAATAATGTTTTAGCATCTACAGTGGGAATACTTCACAGATGGCAGGGGTAGCAGGAAAACACATTTCTTGTGTTGTCTTGCATTATTTGTTTATTAAGTCATTTTTAAGAAAGTAAATGCCATTATTTGTCACATGTTTTCCATTAGAGTAAAATATTTTTTTTTGCCGCATATACCAGCTTGTTAGGACATTGGGGTATGAGCACAGAAGCTCAACTTTGGAGCAGAGAGGTTTAAGGGCCTTGCAGAGAGGGTTAAGTGCCCAACCTCATCAGTAACCCAGAACCATAAATATTGAGATTAATATTTTTATTCATTTTAATATGTACAGAAAATATAAATTGGCAAATTGTTTTCCTGTTTCCCTAAGTGCATACATGCTGAAACTTTCCACATAGTAACAAAATCTCATCACTCTTTTACTGGAAACTTCTTGCTAAGTTTCTGATGGTTGCTGGTAGTGCTGAATGACTTGGAACTCTGGCTGTTATTAAGTGTGAGTGAGAATCCGTAACTAGAATTCTGTTTCACCACTTCTAACCATCAGGGGTGGTGACTAACACCTGAATACCCCTGCCACAAGATAATAACGAACCTAATGCCCCACTGCATATTGGAAAGGTGTTCGGAGATGATCGCCATTCACACACTACTATGAGGGGTGAGGGTTGACCTTGTGGTATACTCAGAGATAAATGTTGACATATTGTTGAAACCCTCTTCATGGAATAACACATCACAGTAGGACTGGGCTTTCAGCCCATTTGGTAGGCTATGGTGATATTGTTGTTTAGTTCAAACAGACCCATAAGGCATGTACTGAACACATTAGGGAATGTTCTGCAGATTGACATTTGTAGAGTGCTGTAAGGTGTATCATTTGGCTCACAAATGTGGTGCACAATGCCTTAGGTCTTAGTCTACATTATGCCTTAGCCTAAAGAGGGCAGGGAAAGTTCATGCAAATTAGTGCATTTTACAAAATGTTGTTGTACCAGGAAATGAGAAAGTGAGAAAGCTACTGTATGTAATCTAACATCAATATGCAATACATATGTTTGCTACATTTTAACATAAATAACACAAATAAGCCTGTTAAAATATGATTATTAGGACAATTTCTTTGACTAAACATGACTAGCTTAGTCTTGGACTGTGTGGTAGGCTATTCCAAGCAGTCATTTGTAATTCTGTGCCAGTTAGAATACAGAGCTGCAATTACTCTGCATGAGGCTGCTCTCATTATCCAAAATTCCTGTGATTAGGATTCAGAGTTAACATCAGTAGTGCTCAGGACCTTAAAATATCTCACCACTATGCCTGTTACTAAAAACATAAAAAGGAAAAAAGAAACTTTATGCCAGGTTTAAATATATGTCCCAACAATGACTTTTTTATTTGTTTTTGTATTCAGAAATCTTGGCAAGATTTGGGGGGATATATATATGTGTGTGTGTGTGTGTGTGTGTGTGTGTGTGTGTGTGTGTGTGTGTGTGTTATATATATAGATATATATATATATATAGATATATATATATATATATATATATATATATATATATATATTGAGAGAGAGAGAGAGAGAGAGAGAGAGAGAGAGAGAGAGAGAGAGAGAGGGAAAGGAAGGGTTTTTTTTTGTATAACATACATTTAGCTAAAGCCTATAAAGTTCTTCACCACCCAGTTTCTTTCCATTGAACCCATCACTGACAATTAGTGGATGAATACTTTCAGATTGAAAGATTTGCACTCTTTCAACAAAGTGAAGAAGAAATATCTGGTTTTTGCTAGAAATAATATGTTTTCTGTGTAATTTTGTCCATTGTTGACTATTTAACTATTATTTAAATAAAATTTATTTTTTAGTACTTAATTGGAGTGTCTGAATCTGATATTAGTATAATCTAATTTGATGAAACAACTGACAACAATGTATAGCAGCATTGATCATTCCACAGCCCCATGCTATATGTCCAGCACACAAAAATATATTTGAGAGCCAGGTTAGCCAGGTTCGATTTAGCCTTTCAGTCAAAGGTATGTGAGATGGGTGCAAACTATACTGAGGAAGCTTTTATTATTGCCAGCCACAGCCAAAGAGCATGCACTACAGTGCAATTGAATTCTTCTTGCTAACCTTTCCTCGGACCCCAAATCAGATAGCACACATCATTCATGAGGCTTACTCACCTAACAACTATTATGCCAGAGCATCTGAATCTTACCACAAGCACTGTTCTGCTATCATTCTCACGAGCTCCCATTATTCTTCAATCCACATGTGGAGGGTGATGATCTGCAATGCAGTCCCAGTCATGCTTCATGGCGAGTCAGGGAGATGAACCCTAACAAAAGTGCACAGGGTCAGGCACACAATCATACTATCAACTCTTCCTTTGTCTCACATGACTCACAGAGTGACAGCACAGTTTCAGCTAAATTGCTTGTCAACTTTAGAGGCAATAAATTATCTGCTGTTTATAATAATCTATGGTCATATTAATGATTCTAAGCTTATCCTTGCAGAGGAAAGCTTGAGTTTAAAATCCACCCTTTTTCTGTATGTGCAAGCATTTCATATGCAAGAAAATTATTGACTTACCTGGTCGACTCAGCCTAGAAAATGATCAGAATATATTCTAGGTCCTTGTCTATCAGATTGTTGTGTTTTGTAGGAAATTTACTCAAATTGCTTCAGGAGGAGCAATCTATTTGTTGGTCATCTGTCTGCATGCTTCTTAAATCTTTAAAATGTTTCCATTAAATGTGCTACTGCCCATTTATGCCCCATGACTAGGGTAAGTGATTTGTAAATTGCTTGGCATTCAGAAAACTCAAACCATTCTCCAACAGGTTTCTCTCTTACACCTCTCTTTCCTTTTTTCTTACAAATAGCCATGAAACTAGGATGACCACCAACATACTGTTATCCATCAACATACTGCACTGCACAGAACTGTTACACTATAATCATCTGCAGATTATTCATTACAGCTAGCCAATAAACTGCTAAAAGTCTTTAAGTCCACAGCACATAAGCAGGGCTATTCCCACAACCATAAAAGTAAATATATGGCAAGAATATTAAATTAGGAGACCTTGTGTGATTCAGTTAATCTACTTCATCAAGAAATAAACCAACTGGAAATTTCATATACTGTAAATTGATATTATTTCCCCTGTCAATTAAATGATCAATAGGCAAGTATGTGCATCATGTCATGCATGCAGAATCTGAACAGTTTCCAATCAGTCATGTACTCCTGAGAGGCATGGACACCAGACCTCTAAAGCTGTGCTGTGGTATCTGGCACCAAGATGTTAGCAGTAGAGTTTTTAAGTCCTGTATGGTGTGATGTGCAGCCCACACAGCTTGAACTTGTTTGTCCCGCACATCTTACACATGCTCAATCAGAGTGAGATCTGGAGAATTTGCAGGAAAAATCAATGCCTTGATGTATTTATGTTCCTAAAACCAATTCAGAACAATTTTTTTAGTGCAGTGCTGTAGGGTGCATTATTCCACTGAAAGAGGGCACTGCTATTAGCCAATACTACTGCTTTGAAGGTACTTGGTGTGTAACAGTCTTTAGTTAGGTGGCACGTGTCAAAGAAACATCAACATGGGTGCCATAATCCAGGTTTTACCATCAGATAATCTCACTGGCTTGCCATCTTCTATTCTTCTTGTCTTCTATTGCTAAAAGAACATGTGATTCACTTAACCAAGTCACCTTCTTCCATTGCTCCATGGTCCACTTCTAATGCCCATGTGCCATTTGTAGGATCTTTCAGACATGGGCAAGTTTCATATGGGCACTATTACTGGTCTGCATATACACAGCCCCATAGACAGCAAACTGTGATTCACTGTGTGTACTGACACCTTAGCAAATCACTGTGTGTACTGACACCTTAGCAATTTCTGCTATAGTAGCTCTTCTGTGGGATCGGACCAGACGTTCAGTTTCCATGCCCTCCAACAACTCCGACATCCCAGTACACATGTTGTTTTTCAGACACTCTGACCCATTCTTCTAAAAGAATTTGGCCCATGTCAAATTTGCTCAGATCTATTTTTCTGGCTTCCAACACATCAACATCACTATTTAGTTCACCTTTCAGTGGTGTGTGCATGTGTGTGCCTGCATGTCTGTGTGTTTGTGAGCGTATGTACATGCACAATACCAGTTAGGGAATTGCTCACATTTGTGGGTTTTTTCTCATTTTTGCTATTATGTTCAATAATAATTAAAACAATAACAACTAAGACAATAATATTAAAACAATAAATTATAGCTATTTTATATTATATTTAAATAATATACTTGATGAGATGATATCCTAAAAATCTGCTTATATATATATATATTTTTTTAATTTAGTAGGAAAACGATTTATTAAAAAAACACATTTTGATTCAAAAACACATGGGCATTAACTTAACTATTACATTGCCTTAGGAACAAATGTAAACGATAAGCAATGAAATGACTATGTGTGTATGTAATTTCCTATACTGCTCTGTATTTATTGCATTGCTTGTGCTTCTGTTGAAAATGCCATTTTGTATATTGCATTAACCAAACACTGACACTGTCTGCACATTTCTTTGAGGCACAATCTGGGAATGAGGTTAAGATGGTTCTATAACAGTTGGTCCTGGCAAAGGGCAGGACAAGGAATTAGAAATAGGAGGCAGTTGCAGTGGTGCTAAACCAACCAATCTTTGACCCTATACCCCCTACTCACACACACTTTCCCCCTTTGTCTTTCACTTACCACACTGCTGATGGATAGAAGATTGTCCATTAGACTGTGGCTAAAAACAGACCCATCGCACACTTTAGTTCAGCAGTGAAGAATGACAATCCCATCAGAGACACTAGGGCATGCTGTCTCTAGTTCAACTGTGATAGTAACACACTCATTGGAATAGTCTGTATTTGGCTGAAATACACTATACAGTAGACTTAACTTTTTGTCTTCTAATGCAGCATTAAAAGGGCAAATTATGACATGCAGGAATGAAGGCTCTTAACATGTAGTATGTAAAGGCCTTAAAGTTTAATTATAGAGTTCTGACATCTCCATTTTGCATTGTTGGAAGGTTATAACATACAAAACCAGTATTTAAATATGACATGCCACCTCATTTGTGCTGAATGAAAGTGGGTTTTTTATATTCATAAAATGCTTTATGACTAGACTTTGTCTAACTACTTTCATACATTAGTTCCTTTGCCATAATAACAGTAATGAGAATTATAAAAATAAATTATTTAATAATTTAAGATAAATCTAGGAATAAATGCAGCTGATCTTTTACCCTATTCTCTCTCTCTCTCTCTCTCTCTCTCTCTCTCTCTCTCTCTCTCTCTCTCTCTCTCTCTCTCTCTCTCTCTTTCTCTCTGTTAATTTTTTTAATCTTTATAGCAACATAGCCATCACAATTTGACATTGAATTAAGATGATGTTAACTAAACCTAACGTGACAGATGCCTAAAGCTAGCTTAATAGCCCTGTGATAAACACAGCCTAAATGGTGGACTAAGTCAATGGCGCTCAATAGCAAACTAAAGAGCAAGAGTAATTACAGCAAACTGTAAATGTTAGACATTGTCTAAATGAATATACTAGGTGCTGTAGTGGCACTAATGCTGATAGACTGTGGCTCGAACAGTCTATAGAAAATAATTTAGGGCTGACATAGTGAAGCAATATGACCAGCCGACTGGGCTTATTTACTTCTGAGGCATTTTACTCTTTTATATTTACTTGCTTAGTTGTGGCCTACAGTAATCACACATTTTTACATTTATTTTGTACATACTGTATATGTTCATAACAACTCTGCCTTTAAGATCCAATTGTACTGTCATTTAGAACAATTAACTGTCATTCTCTGCTAATGTTGGGAATCTGGCCTGGTCATGTAGGTGGAATGTGGTAGCCTAGTGGTTAAGGTGTTGGACTACTGATCAGAAGGTCATGAGTTCGTATTCCAGGTCCACAAAACTGCCACCGCTAGGCCCCCGAGCGAGGCCCTTAACCAGTTGTAGCTCAGTTGTATAAATTAAAACCGCACTATTGTAAATTGTCTGCTAAATGCCATAAAATTAAATGTAGGTTATTCCTTAAAAACTCAGGAGCATTTGTCCATTTCTGTCTATGAAGGCCACCGAGGTCCTTCTTCTCCAAACTGGAACAGTGCGACTTGCTTCTTGGCATGTCTTCCCCTGAAACTCCTCAGGATGCAAGCTATGTTTTCAGTCATCCAGTGTAATATTATATAACCTCATTACTAAGTTCCCTCCACTGCTTTCCGATAGCTACCTGCACCATATTTAGATCAGACCTAGCAACACCCCCAAAAATGGGTCAGCAGCTACCTAACTGAAGACCAGCGAACCCCTATCAGGACCATAAGAATGTCCATACTTGGGTTTGAAAGGTTCAACTAAACCTCAAGAAAAAAAACATTTGTGAAGGAGTTTTGAGGCATCAGAGGTACCAGTGAATGTATAGTATCTACCATTAAGAGTGAGCAGCATAAAAAGACAGACTGACATTTACAGGTTCTCACCACCCTTTTGGAGGAGTGTTTTTCTTTGGGCAGGTTTTAATTATGTTTGGCCATAATGATCATCTTGCTGTGAAGCATAGGGATGGCAGCATCATGTCGTGGGCTGTCTTTCTGGGAAAGAGAATGATGCACTTGAGAAAATAGATGTCATCATTAGGAAGGTAGATTATTTAGAAATACTGAAGCAATACTGGGCAAAGAGGCACACAAACTGTGTGTCTAAATTACAACACTTCTTTTAGAAGAAAAGGTTATATTAAAAAAAAGCTTCAGCAATGTACAGTATTGTGAGAGGCTAGTGGAAGACCATTGATTCAAGTTCAAGTAATTAAAAGCCAATGGCATCAAATACTATTAAAGTATATCTGTAAAAAAAAAATGTTGACCCACAGAAAATGATGCAGTAAATAAAAGATTATTAGATATTATTTTGAAATAACTTCTTATGGCAATAAAGAAAATGAAAGAAATTGAGATTGAGATCCTTTTATTTAGGAGTATGATCACTTTTGGCCTCAGATGGACTTAAAGTGAAATAGTTAATTCTCTTCACATTCACATGGTATAATTATAACCATGCTGACAGGTTGGAGATTGCTCCATCTAAACACTTAATAGACTATAAGGTAAGTACTGACAAGGTTATTTGAAAAAAATTCTCAATCAAATATAGCTGTATATTTCATTCATTCATTCATTCATTTTCTACCGCTTATCCGACCTTCTCGGGTCACGGGGAGCCTGTGCCTATCTCAGGCGTCAGTTGTATATTTGTATATAGTAATTCAACATTAAAACGTTATTTTACAGAAAAGCAGTTTAAGGTCAGTTTGAGGAATTAATGCACAGCCTTTACTGTTTCTAGATCTAGATACTGTTTCTAGATTGTTAATCCCCTCCTGGTGCTGGCTTTTCTTGGATTATTGTCCTAAAATATTTCAGGCTATTAGTTTGGGTTTGAATTGATCATATGGCTCTAGGGGCTGTTGTCACTATTTGTAAGCCTCAAGTGTGCACCTGAACACATAGTAAGTTTATCTGAAAAAATGTGTACTTATTATGCAGTATATACAAGTTTGTACAAGGTGTTCCTAATAATAAAGCAAATTATCCGAGATCTCAGTTCAGCAGTAGGGAAAGGAATGTGTACAGAATGGGCTTAAAAATGAGATTCACTTTCTTGTAATCCACTATTTTACAGTGAGCTGTACTTTACTTTAGCATGAACACTGTTTGATATCAATCTTGCGGACGGCTCCCTCTGCTGGTGTTGATGTGAAATGCTTTCGTGATGAACGATGCCTCCTCAAATGAGATCAATGTTCAATGCAGAGTAGTAAAGTGGTATTTCGCACGTGAAGATGGTTTGATTAGGTTTATTTGTAACCAATTTAAGACCCTTAATACTATTACTAGGGAAACACATTTACTAATTTATTTACGGCCTTTTTGCAGACACTCTTATTCAGAGCGACTTACATTTATCTCATTCATACAGCTGAGCATTTGAGGGTTAAGGGCCTTACTCAGGGGCCCAGGAGTGACAGCTTGGTGGCCCTGGCATTTGAACTCATGACCTTCCAATCAGTAGTCCAACATCTTAACCACTAGGCTAGTATTTAAATATTATTTGATAATTATTTGTTATCAAATAATTTATGAAATATTACCTTTTTTCTAGAAATAAATACTTAAATTATCTACAAATAGAATGAGACCATTTCAAGCTTCAACTTAAAATATCCAGTCTTATAAAAGTCTTATAATATTTTATTAAGACTAAAATAAAAGATTAAAGTAGATTAAAATAAAAGTCTTAATCTCATATTTGTATAAAAACAACCTAATAAGCTGATATAAGTGAAACAGCAGTCCTTGAATATGGATACTTTATATCAGGAACTTTATCAGGATCCATTTTCCTTTTCAGTAATATCCAAAAAACATTTAATATAATGCTTATATTATTAAAAGCAGCACTGTTTATAGTACTCTATATTCTGCATATGTAATTTTGCCAACATTGGTGTTTTGTACCCTTTTGCATTTTTTGTACCCTCTTGCATTGCAAAAAAAAAAAATTCAGATTCTTTTGAAGCTTTATTTTACATCATTAATGAAAACAAGAACAAAAACATGTACTTGTGGGTAGACTAATATTTTGTTTATATAATTTAATTGTATGTTTTCAAGATTTCATTGGATAAAAACTTTAAATATCTGCAATCATATTTCTAAACAATAGGTTTAAAAAGATGAAAAAGCAATTCAAACACACGTATGACTCACACAACACACTCATGCACAGGTTTTGTTGGAGCATTGTGTTTGGTGTAACAGTGTAGTATTATTCTAGTCTTTGTACGACCATGCATTGTTCCTATGGCTTCTTTTGTTGGAGAGGTGGTGATGAGGCTGCATCCTCTCTTTATGCTGACACAAGCCTACATGAACGACACAAGCCTGATATGGCCAGATGACTGAGCCAGAGAGAGGGAGCCAGCAAGGGATACAGAGAACGAGAGAGGAACAGGATCAGGAGCTCGGGAGGACAAAGACCAGAAATGGACTGAGCAGTCTTGGCTAGCAAATGTACATTTATATACACACTGCTCAAGTACAGACACCCAGGCCTAGGGCTAAGCACAGATATGCAGGAGTCACCAGGTTCCATAGGTGTGGATGGAGGCTATGCCAACAACGTCCCGGCATTCCTCACCAAGCTGTGGACACTGGTGGAAGACCCGGAGACCAACCATCTCATCTGTTGGAGCACTGTGAGTCAGCTGTTATGCTTCCTATTGATCTAAGTGTACATTTAAGTCCCGAAATTAAATCCTTTTTGAATAACACATTCTCTAGCTCAGCATACAGTATACTGTAGGCATTGGATGGATCTAGCAGCAAAACTCTTTTGCTGACACACTGTACAATTTTCTCAAAAATTAAAGTTGTCATTTTTAAAAATATATTTGACATTTTTAAAGACAAGAACAATTTTGTGATGCTATTATCAAAAATAATAGTTTTATCACATCGTGTGGATTAAATGTGATACCTCAGATACATAATACACTGAATAATATCCTTACAAATGTTAATAATGAGGTTGACAGGTTTAGTAATGATTTTGTTTATTATATGCTGCTAGTATGATGAAATCCTTTGAGGTTCTGTGTTTGCATGGTGAGATTTTTTGTATTTCTGTGTGACTATGCAAAAACCTCATTATAATTTTGCTTGAGGCATTTTCCCAAGATTTATGCCTCAGAAGAAAAGTTACAATTCTGTCATGACCCTGAAAAGTATTACACTGCTTTACATAAAAACATTTCATCATAAATTTTGAATGCTAATTAGTGATGTAGTATGTACAATATACATTTTTACATGGATATTCCAATGTGGTCAGTAAACAAGTCTGTGTACCTCATTTATAATAAATAAGTGGACAGCAATAGACACCTGCTGCATATAAGAGATTATATCTAGTAGTTTAACACATTTTCATTTTCATCTTGGGAACCTGACATCCTGATAAACTCTGATATGCACTAAAAAGATAGATATTAACAAGTTAACTAATATAGATTAGATATATTCATAGATATATTCACACATATAATGAATATTTAACAAGGTGTACACTAAATTGTTGAAATGTTTTTTAAAAGTAAGGAAACGCCTAAAGAAATACATTCGGCCATTGCTTGCTGGCCTGAAGGTCACCAGATCATTGTCTATCATTATTTGGGTTTGTAAGGAAACCAGGGAGAAAGGGAATGTGATAAGGACAGCTTGAGACTCTAGCAAACAGGAATAGTGTTGTTTATTTAATATTCACTTTTAAGACCAGATGTCCTGACACAGTCCTATTTCTTGATGTGTCCTTTGCTCATTTTTTATATATTATTATTTATCTCCAGGATCAACACAAGCATAATCCTAAGACCTGTTCATTCTTTTTAGAAATATTTGAGAATGTGTATACTTTATACATAATTTATTTAATAATAAATAAGCAGGTAAATCAAAAGGAACCGCTTGTCAACACCTTCTATGTAAAAAAAAATCTGTTATTTTCACTGCAGTGGGTCTTTGTAACATATCAAAATTGTACACAGCTGCATGACATGTTTTGAACAATAACTAACATAATTATTCCACTTATTGATTTCCACATACACAATACAACTTAAACTCTAATCTTGTTTTAGGATACATCATTGTTTACATATGAAAAAAACATGACATTTGCATTTATCGTTTAATTAATATATTTGATAGTCCATTAATACATAGACTTACTGTATTTTTTGCTTGGTCTCTTCTCTCTAGACTGGTACCAGCTTCCATGTGTTTGACCAAGGCAGGTTTGCCAAAGAGGTTCTGCCCAAATACTTCAAGCACAACAACATGGCCAGCTTTGTGCGCCAACTCAACATGTGTATGTACTATTACACAACATAGCAGTAATAGAGCTCATTGGCACTTGAAATGTTGCATTTAGCTATAATTCTAACCATGATACAGTCTTAAAACAAAATAAATATATATAGCAACCTTACATCCTTCCTATTCAAAGAAAATGTTAAGCACTATTTTGTATTTCTAATGTAATAATTAGCCTTCTTCATATAGCTGGTTTCTGTAGCTTTTTTTTAACTTCATATGCTGTAGCATAGATGTTATTCAAACCTATGTTTGACCTGCACATCCACATGTATTTGTATTAATGTATATGTATGTATGTATCATATCTCTCTGTTTCAGATGGCTTCAGAAAGGTGGTGAACATTGAACAGAGTGGGCTGGTAAAACCAGAGAGAGATGATACAGAATTTCAGCATCTGTACTTCCTCCAAGGTCATGAGCATCTGCTAGAGCACATCAAGCGCAAGGTATGAGTAATGCATGCATATACTGTATGCATACACAGTTTAATGCTACACTTAGTCACAGTGGTTTTGCTGGCATGCGTGAACTGTTGATTCTTCAAGCTGATTATTTGCATATGTGCTCCCTATCAGGTGTCTATAGTAAAAAGTGAGGAGACTAAATTCAGGCAGGAGGATTTAAGCAAGCTCCTGTATGAAGTACAGGTCCTTCGAAGCCAACAAGAGAACATGGAGTGCCAGATGCAAGATATGAAACAGTGAGAGCCCAACTTCGTCACACACATATTGTACATGATTTAAATTTGCTACTATTTGCAGTCAGTGGTGGTGAAACAGTTTGCATTAGGATTATGCTCTGCATCCCTGTCCTGAGCTGTGGACAGTTTTTGAAAGAATATGGTGATAAGTACAGGCCACAGAAATCAGGTATCTTTGCTGGGATGTTGTGTTAACTGTCTGTCATAGGGTGTGGGTGAGAGTAAGGATCTCTGGGAGCACCTTGAACTACTGCTACTGTATGTCATATGTATTGTGTATTGTGTGAGTCATATGGTTCTGATACCTTACAAGGACGCCCCCTAGTTCTGGCTCCTGAAAAATTCCAAACATTGACTGAGACAGACCCCCTGTAGCAGACCCAGGACTGAAGACTTTGCATCTCACAGTTTGTACTCACCTTCGTAGCCTGCTAGCAGTCCAATTTCCACTAGGAAAAGTGGAAGGACTATTAACGAATGAATTTTTGGATAGCTATATCTTGAGACTTCATTCTTGATCCAATGTGGTAGTTTTTAGCAAATGTATTAGTACATTTAGTAATAATTAATTAAGTCCATAAAAGATTAAATATGTGTATAAAGGCTTCTACAGGAGAACTGATTTAGTGTTTGTGCTCTCCTCTGTAATAACAAACAGAGTGTATTCTCACCCCAAAATGATTTGACCCTTTGCCTACATTCACTCTCATTCTTCCTCTACATTTGGTCTCGATTCATTGTGCCTGTGCTTTGTGCATGCTGTTTGAATAGAACTCTCCTGACCTTTTAGTGGCTTGCAGTGAAGGTCATGTGCATTGATCATGCACTGGACCCTCAGGTAGATCAATGGGCTTGTGTGTCAGCAGTGGCAATACACGGTGACAAAGCTATGATAAATCTGAATGTATTTAAGCATTAATGGGATATCTCTTTATTTGTGTAGGCAGAATGAAGTACTATGGAGGGAGGTGGTGTCACTGAGACAGAACCACACACAGCAGCAGAAAGTTATGAACAAGGTAAAAAAAAAAAAACAAGAAGAAGAATAAACAAACAAACAAACAAACAAACAAACAAACACCACATATGAAGCATGTAGACACTTTAGTGTTTGATGAGTTCAGTAATGCTGAATCACTCTCTGGCTTTGTTATTAGCTGATACAGTTTCTGGTCACCCAGATGCAGGCGAGCCCTCCCAGCACGGTGGGAATGAAGAGAAAATTGTGAGTACACATTCTCAATTCAGACTGATACCTAATCACGTTAGGATGATGCAGCTGTGCTTGGATTATCACACATACATTAACAAAAGGAAAAGAAAATCACAAACCAACACATACTGGCCTAATAAACACAGCTGTGCAAATGGCCAACTCAGCTGGATTTGGTCAGGTGACACAATTCACTGGTTTGTCTGCCTGAATGGAGCTGAATGCTGAATCAGATTTACTGAGCTGTGTTGCCCACACACACACACACACACACACACACACACACACACACACACACACACACACACACACACACACACACACACACACACACACACACACACACACACCACAGCGCATGACCCTCTACCCTCTCTGAAGAAGTGCACTGTCAGCTAGGGTGACCTATAAAAATTAATCAGGTGAGAGGGTTGAAGTCTAATAATATACTGCACAATAATACAACTTTTGTTCAGTATATTCAAAAAATTTAAGAAACACTTTATCCTGAACATACCAAGAAAGAAAAGATTTTCATTTAAGCCATTTGGCAAGATGCCCTTATCCTGAGCGACTTGTAGAAGTGCTTAGAAATATCTATCAATAAATACATATCGGTTCACTATTTATGGACTAATTCCATCAGTCCAAAAATCTGTTGGGATAATAAGGTTACTTCTGTATTTGTTTTCTTCTGACTTTTCTCCTATTCTGCAGGCCCCTGATGTTAGATGATGGCTCCACCACTCCTCCTACCTCCAAACTCAGTCACAGCCACTCCATGGAGTCAATACAAGAGGCCTTCTACATCCAATCGGTAATATAGAATACAAGTATGAGCAATAGAGAATATTTAAAGGATTCATAGAAAATCAGAAGTTTTTTGAAGCAGGACGTGTATTTTAAAGTTTCATAGTTTCATAAATCCAAGGTGTAATTGTTTGGTTTGTGAAGTTTCTAAAGAAGACATTTTTGGAAGCATTGCCAAAAAGAGGCCCTAACAGAAATACAATGCCTAAATGTCACTGTAGTGTGTTTTGACCCTGCGTTCACTTCGGTAGTGTGTTTTGACCCTGCGTGTCCTTCTTTTGTAATGACCTTAATGAGTGCACATGCACAAACCTAGGAATAAAAGCTTGAGACATGGAAAAATGTGTATCTTCAGTGATAAATATAATTTCAATTTTAATTCTATTCTAAATTTTTAGATTTCTGTAAAGGTGCTTTGAGACAGTGTCCATTACTATAGCTTTTAGTGCTTCACAAATAAAATTGAATTGAATTACAGGAAGAGGCTGAATATAATAGAAGGTTAAATAATAATAAACACTGACCCCTTTATGTTTATGATGAAATATCACTCATGATGATAATTTTTTAATTTTTTTTTTAGTAATAATAATATTGAAAATACCAGATCATTATAACTATGGCATTTTCAAAATTATAAATTTAAGTATAATGTGTAGATATTACAAAATCCACCCTGGGAAAACAAAAGATAATTTTACATTCTCCTACAAGGTATCGCTTTTTTTCTCACTGTCAGCCATCTACAGATGCTGCCTCCTGTTCCACTAGCAACACTATGACAGTAGGGCCGATCATCTCTGATGTTACTGACATGTCACAGCCTACTGCAATGGCTATTCAAATGGAGGAACCCCGGTATACACATTTGCTCTTTTTGAATAAAAAAAATCGATGTGTGTGTGAAGTGTGAATAAGTTTCATTTTACCATTGTTTAAGAAGTGATTATTTTATATAGCTAACCTATGTAGTGTGAATATGTTTAAAATCAAAAGTTCTCATTTTCTATTAAATACATAGTGCATTATTATACATTATAGTATGGCCTGTTTGTTTAGGGAAAGATGTCCAATGATTATTAAGGAAGAGCCAGTGAGTCCAGGTGTGCACAGGTGGAGTGAGGACGTTTCTTGTGGTGTGTGTACTGAACCCCCTGTGCTCCCCTTGGCCATGGTACAATCCGTCCTAGAGGGCAGAGGGTCAGGCTCTGCAGAGAGGAGGGCCAAGAGGACCATGGACAGGTTGGTGTAATGGATGAAATGGATGTTTGAAATAATTTTATATTCTTAGGTATGATCTAATACTGTGCCAATACATGTTAGGCCAGAAACCTCTGAAGCTGTTGAAAATGTGGACATAAGCTTTGAGGAACTACAGCTGCTCCTGAGAAACCAGCAGCATAGTATGGAGTCCAACTCTACCAGTGTGGATGTAGGTACAACAATAAATACAATAATACACCACTTAATGGCCATTTGAATTTTTTTATTGTAAACACTGCTGAAAACTTCTGGTTCATTACATACTCATTCTTTAGGATCAAAGAAGTGTTTATGCAAGAAAAATGTAGAAATTAGAAATTAGCCATCAAGGGTAGTATTTTAAAATAGATTTGGTGATGAATGCCCAGGGAATTCAGTAACCACACCATAATGTAGGCTTAAACTCCACCCTGCTTGACTGATGAGCTGTGTCTTAGATCATGAGCAGCTCCTTTCTTTCTCCGTACTTCCATAACTTGCTAGTGGTTAATTTTGGTTCCAGAACCTTTGTGGCTCATTTCTGTATTTATTTCTGTATTTATTTATTTATTTATTTATTTATTTATTTATTTATTTATTTATTTATTTATGCGGATTCCACTACGATCTTTTTACTGCTGATTTGTGGTTTCCATCTTGTAGTTTCTACATAATGTATATGTTTATAAGTCTTCCTCTCGTCTTCCACTACTGTATGTGTGGAGAGTGATATTTTCACCCCTTTCTTGTGGAGGTTGATTGTCGTGGCACTGACTCTTGTTTCTGGGTTTTCACAGTTCTCCCTTACTGTATTCTTGCATCTAAATTTGAACCATTATTAAACCCTAATTTAATACTCAAAAACATCATACAGTACATAAATAGTTACATTTTACTGTTGAATCTAAATCAATTTCTTAATCATTAACTGTTTTTGCTCTCTTAAAGATATTCACGTTTAGCATGCCTATGAATGAGTGGAACTTCACAGAGATGGACCCAAATCTCAAATCAGTAAGTGACATACTCTACTTTAGATCATTTGAAGATAGTAGGTTTCACCCTGAAGGTTATAACTATCATCTTAAAAATTATTTCATACTGCAATTATCTAGGCAGTTGTACTATCCTGTCTATCTGTATATTTTATGTGTAGGAGTTAGCCAACATCCTTGTCCCTGCTGCTATGTCTCAGTACATGTTCCAGTGCCAGGAGGGTGAAGTGTGCAATACTAATGGCTGTGAGGAACAGTAAAATCCTGACATTGCATCTAGCAAGTTCCTCTTCCCGGACCATCGGGTATCATCTGCTGCTCAATCCATTTTAATTTGGATAGCTTTAGTTCTAACTGACAGCATTGTCTAGATATGTGGAAACACTACGCTAAAATAAGCTGCTCTGGTTTTGGAAGGGAGGAATCTGCAAAATGTAAGGCAAATATTTTTATCTAGTGAATAAAATAACCACAGTGAGATGATGGGTTGGATTTACTGGGGTGAATGAAGTATGTTTTATGGTATTTTCAGTGGCTGGTAGAAAATGATGCCTCTTTCACATACTGTAGTTCTAATTCCATACATTCCAGGCCGCTAAGGGAGTTTTTCTGACAGGGTTTTTGGTATAACACTGAATTATTCCATAGTTTACCAATTTCATGTTATAAGATGCAAAGGATAATGGCTGCAGTGGAAGATGCAGAAACCAAAGGGATGAAATCAGTGTCACCAGTATAGAGACTGGTGTGCAGTAGGTTGAGGCAATGTAGTCAAATCCAAATAGAAGAGAAATGCAATTGTGTAGGCTCATAAAACCACCTGGGAAAGTTTCAGGGAGCATTGGCTGATCTCTTTTCCTTGGTTAATACTGGGGGGAGCCCTTACTAAGTTTAAATTATTTCCAAAGAAGTGGTTTTGAAAGACCACAAGTCAGACAGAAGGCGTTATGCATGATACACTTTAGTACAGCTACAGTTCACCAAAACACAAAGGTACGTTTAATTCTGGACATAAACCTCCAAAGCATGATTCATCAGGAGTGCGGAAGTCGTGAAAAATATGTGGTCAGTTTATCCCTCTACCATTAAATCAATGTTGTTTTGTAACAACAGATCGGTGGCTACTGAGAACACTGTCCACTGGGTATTGTTTACAGTTGTCTTGTCCACCAACCCCAAATACAGGAGTCAAATTATATCCCATGAAGATCTAAATGTCTTCTTAAAATGGCTTTTTATATCCTGAGAATAACAGATGTGATGTAGGCAGTAAACAAAAATAAAAGAGAAATAAAAGTGACCATAGAGCTGAATGGTGCATATTTCTACATACTAAGTGCAGTGGAACACAGAATTTCTTTGCTTCAACATAAGTGGAGTGACAGACCCATTCATAGACCTGCCCTTCACTCTAGCGCCCAAGGTGTTAATTAAGTGGATGTGTACCTCCCTGTCAATATTGCCTGTGATGCTGACAGTCTAGAGAAGCAAGAAGCAAGACAGATGGAGTTGCTGATAATATAAAAGTAAATTTATGGAGGATTTATGGCTAATAAGCAATCACAAGAAGAGCATTTTGATGAAAGTCAGAGCAGACTTGAGGGTGGCATAGAGAAAAACCTGAAAGTGAAGGCTAGAGGAGAACAAGGCTTGATATCAGAATATCAGTGCGTGTGTGGCTGTTGAACCCCTAAGTCGCTCATGTATATTATTGTGGAAAGACAATTTCAAGATTGTGTTCTAGTTCAAGCATCAATGGGCAGTAAATAGCAAATGATATTCAGGTGGTAAAGCAAGTGGATAGGTGAATTCACAAAGAGGTGCTTCAGCTAAATTGGAATGCGTATGGCAGAGCACCAGATCTGAACAGACAGACAGACAGCTTACTGTTCAGTGTAGTTCCTGGACAGTATAGAGACAAGGGTTCTGATTCTGAAACACTGGACCCTCATTATCTTAGACTCCTTTCTGTCTCTCTTGGTAAGTTAACAATATCCTTTGCTCTCTTGCAGAGTTACATGATGTGCAAATTCATCTGGCTAGTGGCTCTCATTAAAGCAAACTGACTAATTCTTAAGTAGGCTTATAATTAAAACACCACCATAATTTGCAATGCACATTTACTGTGCTCTCAAATTTCCCATTCCATAGGACATCTTGGACAGTATGATTTATTGCCCTTTTCTGAGAATACCTTTATAGCTTGCCATTGCTAATTTAGGTTATACACTGAGGGGAAATTACACACTTTTGTTGTGGTTTGTTTTGATATACTTCCAGTATATATATATATATATATATATATATATATATATATATATATATATATATATATATATATATATATATATATATATGTACAGATATATGTATATATATCTGTTCAAAATTTGCACACAAAATATCTTTTGACTGTGTATGAAAACAATTTGTATTTATAAGCAGACATTATGATACACCACATGACCAAGACACTTGTATGGGGTTTTTAATGACATTCCAAAGCAAGCTTTTTGATAGTGTTATGGAGCTGAGCCCCTCTTTGCTTCTATAACAGCCTCCACTCTGTTGGAAAAGCTTATTGCAGGGTTTTGGCATGTGTCTGTATGAATTTTTGCCCATTCAGTGGATGAGTAGATGAGCAAGCCTGGTGTTCCAAATCATCCCAAAGGTGTTCAATGGAGTTGAGGTCAATTTCCCCAAACTGTTGCCACAAATTGTCAGCACACTAAATGTCTTTGTATGCCGTAGACTTAACATTTCCCTTCACTGAAACTAAGGGGCTCAAACCCTTAAAAACAGCCCAGACAAATATTACAGTTGGCAGTATACATTGTGGAAGGTTCATCAGACTGCCAGATAGTTGAATCATCACTCCAGAGAATGGTTCTACTGCTCCAGAGTCCAGAGTCGGTGTGCTTTTCACCACTCCTAGATGCTCCTATATCATAATAATAGTACTTACAGTTGACTGACGTAGATCTAGCAGAGCCAGAATTTGACTTAAGGCACTCTTCTATGAAAGGGACAAATTTAAAGTAACTGAGCATTTCATTAGAGCCCATTTTACTGACATTGTTTGTCTATGTAGATTGTATGGCTATGAGCTTGATTTTATGCACCTTTAAATTGATGGGTGTAGATGTAATACCTGAACACAATAATAATAATAATAATAATAATAATAATAATAATAATAATAATAATAATAATAATAATAATAATAATAATATACTTTTGATTTGACCATATATTGAATGTTTGAAAAAGATTGATAGACAATAAGGGTGTATGTTTGGGGTCATTGCCTTATTAAACAGCTCCTCTTTTCTCCAAATTCTTTTTTTTTTTAACTCTGGGATTAAATTCTACACTAAGTTATTCCTGTACATCAAATCCATCCATGTGTACTTCAGTGAGATGTACTGTTTGCAGGGAAGCAGTCGCATATTATGATTTTCTCCTCTTGAGATTGGACTTTCTGACAGAGTTATTTCTCTACAGGCTTGTGTGCACATTCTAGCTGCACATCTCTGTGCTTCTTTTATAGCAGAGGAGTTTTAAATGTGGTGTAGGCATGGAGATGATTGCAGTGCCGTTCATTGCTCATCGTTCTCTGTGTAACTGTTGTTTCTGCTGCATTCAGATCATCCTGCAAATCTTTTTGAGTGATTGCAGATTTCTCTTGTAATTTCCTTATCATTAGCGTGAGAACATGTTGTGGAATCTTGATTGTTGATGATTAGCCGTGGTTTCATAAAAGTTTGATCTGCATATATAATTAAACCAGCTGTACTGCCTTGGATGTTTAAGATATTGGCTGTGGCTCTGTAGGCTCAAGTGAAGGCTATGTATCCCTTTGGGAAGTGCCTTCACCTTATTCATTACTGTTGTCTTGTTGCTGATTGTTGCATGATTGTTCATCTTGTATGAAATCTTCCTGACCAATAGCAATTTTTTTTTAAATTGACACCCAGAACAATTTGCAAGGGTTTTTTGAAATTAGCAAGATTTGCATTTTATATTAATGTAACATTACCATATGTATATTTTTTATCAGAATCCTTTCAACTGACATTTTTATTGTTAAACATATATTAGTGTATGCTTACAAATACTTACAGTATTTATTGTGTTAATATTTATAAGTACAAAGTGCTTATGTGTGTACAAGTGTGTGTACATTTGTACTGGATATATATGCACTAACTATATATATTAAATAGCCCAAACAAAAGTGCCTAAATACTTTTTTCTCCTCACTGTATATCATAGTCACAAAACAATTATTCACGAGTGAATTTCTCAAGAACAGGTCAAGATTAAGTCATTGGTGCTCAATGGCAAATTGTTTCACATACAGTTATAATACAAGGCCAAAAGCAATCAGGGCATTGATAGCACTATGTTGTATTTAAGGGAGCAGTAATATTCCCTTACCACATTGCTGCCAGTGTGAGAATATGCATTATTGTAAAAGAATGTGGTCCAAAATTGAATGCACTTTACTATGTGTTGGAGTTGCTGCATGTGGAGCTGGCTTTTTCCCCAGTAATACTTAGTTGTACATATTTTTTCCATTTCAGTATACTCTGTATTTGTATTTAATTATATATATATATATATATATATATATATATATATATATATATATATATATATATATATATATATATATATATAATTCTACTGTATATACATAAAGAATGCTATATCTGACTGTATATGCGTGAGAGGTCTAGGGATTTTCAGTGTGAAATATATGTACATTTTTTTACTATAGCAAACTATATATCTGAAATCAATACTGAGGCATCATTGTCTATAATATACAGTATGCTCCATTTCAGTATTGGTGCATGTCGTTATTAGTTTTGGAAGCTGGTGATACAGCATACTCTAGTCTAGTCTATTTGCTTTCAATTTTACAGATGAATGTGATATATTTAACATTATATTTTTGTGGCTTTCTAAGTTATTATTCCAAAGCTTCACAGGTTAGTAAAAGAGTATTTAAGTTTTGATTTCATGTCCTTCAAGAACAAAATTCAGCTTATAACGCTCTTGATCTTGTATGATATGAATCATATATACTGTACACTGGTGCATTTGATACAAACATCCTTCCTCCAGAATGTTTAATTTTAGCGGCAAGAAAACTGATTTGCAATGCTAGTTGTTCCCCCCTCTGATGTGTGGATGTAGCTTTAGAAAGGGAAAGAAAATAAAATCAGAAAAGTACGAACAGCACACAAAGAGCACAATCCAACTTGATAATAATAATAATTATAGTCTGATCATATGAGCATAAGTGATACAACCCTGATCTTGCAGAAATGTTAAAGTTTTGCAGCCATCTGTACACAAGATGGAAATGTTTCAAAATGTTATTATATGCAGTAACCAGTAAAACTAATCCCATCTGGAGGATGAGTCTGGAGTGAAAGATTGCTTGCTACTACACTGCTGAGAAAGAATTTAAATCTTTCTGAGGCATCCATATTACTCCGAAACCTCCCTAGATCTCTTACGATCATTTTTCTTTTCTTTTAAGTAATTATTTTTTTCTGAAAAGTGCAATATGTGATTTTTGTCATTTCCCAAAGACATAATACATAGAGTATGCAACCACTGGTATGTATGGACAGACACACAGTAGTCCAACTATATACATACAAAATCCTTTGTGTGAATACAGTACTTGTTGAAAACATGGCTGGCATGATAATAATTGCACTAAGAATGGTTACTGTATTAGAAATAGCAAGGATTGTTTTCATGTTTATTATAGCTGTTCTACTTTACAAGGCTTTTTACACTGGTTTTGAAGTGTGTTTTTCTTTTTCATTTGTTGTTGATTATTTCTCTTTCTTTTTCACTTGATGAATTGCACTTGTAATTGATCAATGTATTGGTACTGTATAGAAGGTATAGTAATGGTCAAAAATGAATCCAGCTTGCTGACTTCATATTTGCACTTTTCCCAGATTCGTTAATAAAAGGACTGTTAAAAAAAATTATAATTCAATGCTGCTATATTTTCACACTGCACTTTTTCTGTCTGTAATTACAATCAGCAAAGTGTGTTGTGTTTAAAAATCTGAACCATGTAATCATTATACATGAAAAACCCTGATATGTCAATACCTACATGAGAGAAACTAATTTTGGGCTCGAAATGTTTTGTTAATTCTTGAAATAAAGCTCTGGCACAGTATCTTGTGAATATGTGTTATTTTTACAGCAGTCACAAATGCTCAATGCAGTTTAGTGTAATGTGTGTCAAAAGGTTCAGAGGCGAAGTAGACATGCTCAAGTGATTGGGGATTGAGACCAAAGTTAATCAGAATCTTTAGTGGGAGAATCCAGGAGTGAGACTTTGCAAGTGACAGTGAGATGTCTGGGTTAAGTAAACCAGGTGTTGGACTTCTGATCGGCAGGTTGTGAGTTCAAATCTCAGGTCCATCAAGCTGTCATCGTTGGACCCCAGAGCAAGGCCCTTAACACTCAATTGCTGTATGTATAACATAAGTTTAAAAGCAAGTCGGTGTGGATGAGGGTGTCTGCCAAATGCTAGAAATGTAAAGGGATTAGTGTGATTATTGAACTGTAAACAGGAATATTACATATTATATTGCATATAATATCGCATGTTAGTAACGCATGAATAAAGCTCAGTGTTTCTGAAAATGTCAAATTTCGTGATTTTCAGACACTGTCATGGAGAAGACAGATGTTTCTGTCAGATATGAGCAAAATAGTCAGATTTGCCTGTAGGGTGTACATAACCTTAGCAGTTTCTATAATAAACTTTGGAGCTGATTGACTTCTTGCAGACTTCCAACCTGAAAACTAAAAATTAAGCTTTCCTCAAGATTGTAGAAAGTGGCTAAAAGAAAGAAATATGATGTGAAATACGTGTTGTAACTTCTTTTATCCAATGTAAAAAAAAAAAAAAAAAAAGTTCATTTTATGGGTAACATTCTGCTGCCCATGGTGCGATCAATTGTTCTCCAATCATTCAGGGTATTCTTAAATTTGTCTTATTTACAAGATTTCCAGTTAAAGGACACTCATTGCTGTATTAACGCTAAAACAAGTGCTATGAATTGCCTTACACATTTAATTGAACTCTGAAAGCAAAAATAATGGTAACCCTGACATCAAATGAATTTGCAAGCCACTTAACATTCTGTTGACATTACACATGAGGTGAAAGCCATTTCTGGGCCCAAAATCGAATAGCAATGGAACCGACGAATCCTTTCACAATCACTTCGACCTTTAGTGAGGCACAATCACGACTTCTTGAGGATTAAAAGAGGATTGAATTCTTACAACTTCAACATCCTCTTACAACCATGGAAAAGAGGTTTATGAGGTTGAGTGAGGTAGAAGTTAGCAGTAAGCTAGCTACCTACTGTAGTTGATATTAATCTATAATGCTTGAGCAAAGTCTGTAATTACAATAAAATTTGACAATAACCGAATTGTCAGTGAGTGAACAAGTCTGAATATATTGGATACACGATCACACTGGAGATCAAAACTGAAATGTTTGAAGAGGTTAAGCATCCCTGAAGCACGCAACACACCCAACTGACTGCTTTCCAAACAAGGGGATGAGACAACAAATAATACACTTGCCCTTCATGAACAGGCATATAGTGGAACTGAAAACATTTACTTTAAATATTGAACAGAAATGTATTAGTGTCTGTGTTTTCCTGTGACCTTGAAAAATAATGCAATGAACACAGAGTACCTAAAAATGTGTTAGACCAAACACCAAAACAAACAAGCTACAGAACCCACAGCAAATCAATTCTTTTCTCAAACAGTGTTGTCTTTCATTTTTTTAAACGGCCTACATCTCTGGCTAGCCGTTTCCAGACCTAACAAACTTTACTTGAGCTTACATAATAATGGCACGACCCTAAACATGCCACTGTGGATTCTCCCAAGGAGGAAAGGACAAGGCCATGTGGACAAAAGTACATTAAATAAGAGTAAATGTAATGATTCATACTTTCAAAAGATGTATACACATGTACAATGAAGTGGAAAAAAAAAGCAACAATACATGAAGACAACACAATCCTTAATTTTTCACTCACAGGACAAATAATCAAATTACTCAATCTTACGATGGCAGTTTATTATAAAAAAAAAAAAAAAGAAGTGAAGTTAAAAAAAAATCCTGAATCACATTTTATTTAGTAAAGGCATTGCATGTACTGTACTTAACATAAAACAGAGGCATTTAGGTAAATGAATAAGTAATTTAATACTAAACTCTAAAATTGCAATGCAGTTGTGAAGAAGACCAACCCGAAATAAACAAAAAACACAGTACAAGTACATGAAATTTCAAAACAGCATTGGAAAATAGCCAATTCTCCTCTGGTTCCATTTCAGAGAAAGTAGCTCTCATCCCCAGTTCGTTTATTTTCTCTCATGTTGTGACTGCACTCACAGAGACAGCCTTGTGAGCTGTGCGCCCATCAGTTGTAGATGAAGTTAAACCTGTTTAGGAGAAAGAAGGAACAGTTGTAGGTATTAACCATGTCTTGTCAGCAGCTTTTCTACCCAGCAGTGTGCTATAACACAGTAAGGTTCTGAGGGAGATTACAGAACTGTCTGCTAACAAGTGTGTAAATAAACTTCTCTTGAGTTTGCGGTCATGACTACTGATGGTGCTGAGAAGTCAACTAATGACATACGTATTGAGTAACTATGTACTTTATTACATAAATTAAATTGGCTAATTGATTTCCTTTGGCTTATTACACACTAAAAGGCAAGTAATGCTATTTCTTGCCTACCTCATAGGGCTCCTATTGACATGGGAGTTTGGAGTAATACATTTATTGAATATTATATGTATTAAATTTATTGGAGTTTATAAGAGACTTGGAATGGTAAATGTAAAGTTCATATTAGTAAATGTATGATGAGCTTTTTTTCCTTCAAGAAACTGTTTGGTAATTTGAGGAACCTGCTTGTTTCGTCACAATTCTGAGTGTACAATGAGATTGTTCAATTCAGTTCAGTTTTATTTACTTTTAACAATGAACATTGTGTCTAAGCAGCTTAACAGAAGTGTAAAAATTTAGAATAAAATGACAAAGTTTATAATTAGATATAAATTTATCCCTAATGAGCAAGCCAGAGGCAACTGTGGCAAGGATTAACCTTCTGAGAGAATATAATTAAGAAACCTTGAGAGGAACCAGACTCAAAAGGGAACCTGTCTTCATCTGGGTGGCATAATACATTATTTTCCCTTGAAATGACCATGAAATGATGGGTTAATATTTTTGAAGATCTTAAATAGGCCAACAACAAAGTGTCAACTCAAAACATGTTAGAAAACATTTCTTACTTTTTACAGATAATTTTAATGGTAATGACTACACATTGCTCTTCTTCTGGGTAAACAGGTCTGAATTATTCTGTTCTGTTTCTCCACAGTGAAGAAGCAAAAACCCAACTGTGCCATTGGACACTTCAGAGATCCACATTCTTGTTGAACATGGAGAGCAAATTAAATGTTGTTTTAGAGAAAACTGGTTTAAGCACAAAATTAGCATCAGCTTACATTAAAAAAGAGACAATAATATATTTTTCTGTGGCTGAATCTCAGATGATGTATCAGGTGTCTGGTGAATGTACTATAATCCTTATTATGCTGTATATATGTAGTGAGCATATCTAATAAATATGAGTGGAGCACAAAACTAAATTCTCATTTATTAGCTATAAAATGGTGTTAAACAAAGTAAACACACTAGGTGCAGTTATTAGTAACTACAGAGTAAGAAAAAAAAATCATCCAATAATACATGATTGTTGTAAGTTATTATGAATGACTAATTAGAACAGATTATTTGCCAGTTATTTCTATTTGAGATCAACTTAATAAAATAATAACAAACAGTAAAACTATTGACACCGACATCCACAGTCTACAACACGGCCATTTGAACATTTATGGGTTCTCACCTGCTGAGTAACTGAGGGAGGCTGGATATAATGGGCCCGTATCCAGGAGCATTGTCGTAAAGCTCGAACAAGGGGGCTGCCACCAACTTGTAGTTTTTTGGTACGGCAAACAATGCTGGAATACAACCAAGGCTTAAGCACAACGGTCACGTCTACATATGCATGAAAGTATAGAGAACTATAACATTGTTGTTAGGTCTTACCTTTCTCTTGTAACTGCACTAAGAATAGCTTCTTATGTTCTTTGGGCTTAGTGATGTGTGCTGGAATGTAGGGGTACTGAAGACATCCAGTATAGATGTTAAAAAAATGACTGTCTTAATTTGAGTGTTTATTTTTTATCAAACAAATAATATATTTTCTATGCATTCCAGTATGGTACATACAAAGGACATGACAAACAGATCACCAACCTGTGGTGGTTCAAAATTCGGCCTCCACCAGTTTCCAATGCAGTCATCAATCACCCAGTCCTGCTTCACACCGTCCTGACGCCCCAAGATCTAGCCAAAGAACAAGTCCTCTTCAGTGGAGCTTTAAAGCTAAATGGAACATTTCCTATGCAATGTTGTTGCACCAATTGTTCCTTGTTTTTGCTATGCTGGGATGAATACAGGTGAACACCACATCTCTCTAAAGTTGTCACACTCTGCTGACTATTTGTGAGTTTGATGTCATACCTGTGATAGCTCTTTAAAATGCATTAATAAAAAAAACTAAATTTACATTTACATCTTTCTTATATAAAAGGATAAAATATATAAAGACCATTACAAGTTCAGGTTGAAATGAAGAGAAAAAAAAAAAAAAAAAACGATACCTCTGTCATCAGCCGCTTCAAGCCCTCCACCTCATCCTCTCCTGGGTTTAATTCTCCACCAGGCCTGAAAGCACATCATTTCACAAGTATATTAACTTATAAATGTAGAGATATGTGGAATATATACCTTGTCTTTACCTTGTAAAATATTGAAATACAATGCTAGAAATTATGATTGAAACACATGCAAAAGAGAAATATATTTCAGGTCAGTTAAACTTGTATCATTCAGAACTGTAGAAAAACGATTTTGTCCAAATTTGACAATGTGAATGGGTTTCACAGATGGCCACAGATATCTAAGGTGTCTGTATGGCTTGTGAATGTGATATTTAGCTACAAGTTCAAGTCACACCACTGTATGTCATTTTTCGACTCCTTATCTATTCAATGACCCTGACCATGATTAATCCCTTACATGAATGAACAAATGAATGAATCTTGTGCCATGAAAGCTCACCATCATATACTAAACATCTTTAAGTAACATTGTTTTAATGGCCAGAAACCATATAGTGCAATCCAAACAGTACCTTGCACTTCCAAACATTTTAGAAACAAATCCCTTAAATTCTTACACTATATGACTATCATTATGTGGAGACATTTTAGACAATGAATGTGCATCCAACTTTGTGTCGAGTCAAGTCAAGAAGTCATTTCAATCATATATAGCTGTTGCAGTACACAGTGAAATGAGACGTTTCCCCGGGACCAGGGTGCTACATAAAACAAACACAGAGCTAAGGATTAAGTAAGTTAGTCCTAGCCACTTAAAGTGCAACTGTGCAACCTGGTGTAAACAGTGCAGGACAAGACAACAAGACAGTGCAGGACAAAAGACAGTGCAGACGAAACGTTACAAGACAATACAAAAAAATACAAACAGAAACAACGCCCACCACCAGTGTAAATACTGTAAGTTCAGACAATATTGCGTGCAGTAATACTAGAATGAACACAGTTTCTTAGCAGCAGGTCCCTGAGATAATGTATAGGATTGTGCATAAACAGCAAACGACTGAAATATTGTACAGTATGTGCAAAAAGACTGAAACGATTAGACAGTTTAAACAGTTTAAAAAAGTTCTGCCGTGATGTTCAGGTTTACTCAGTAAATGGTATTTATAGGCCAGGATTTTTATTCCAGGTCGCAGACTTACAGTTTGAAGAATGTGGTTCCGAGCTGCAGCAGCAGGACATGAGGCAGTCTGTGTTCGTGTACAATCAGCACTCCCTCCACCGTGCGCCTCATCCCGATCTTTTCAAACTCCTCTCTCATGCGCTGAAACCTGGCGGCCACCGAACTGTCCTTTTCATACAGAGGCTCTTTCGTGCCAAACGTGTAATTGGTCAGAGGATATCTAGAGCAAAACACCGAAACGTTTCAAATCACCACAGATTCTCGCCTAGTTAGCCGTCATGCTAACAGCATAGCATCATTGCTGCCTTCACAATGTTAGTTAAAAGTCAATAAACATTTCTTCTCTACATGAAGGAACACTTACACGTAAGTTTTATTCATTTGAATAAAAGCAGGATTTGTATTTCAGCACAATAACTCACAGGTTGATGGTCCTCTCCAGGGTGAGCGGTTTAGCCGGTGGGCTAATGTATTTGTTTCCGAATTGATTAACTCCGCGCGGCCAGCCGGTAGACGAGCGATTCGGAGGAACAACTGACATGCTTTTCGTAGATGATGAACGTATATGCACTTTAGAAAACCTACGTTGTTGTGCACTGAATGTTTTATTGCTATTAAAATGAACAAAGCTATTCGAGGCAAAATGAAAACACCGCTCTTTGCCGTAAAACCACTTCCGGCGTGTGTATGTATGTCAGTTCCTGTGTGTCAGATTGCGACACCGTGCAATGTTTTACGTTAACACAAGAACATAGATTAACAAATGCTAGTCAGAAAGACAAAAAAAGTGTTGTTTTTCCCTGAGATAAAACGCCTAATATTAAATAGAATATATATGTGCATATCGATTATTAGATAATCTGTATATTAAAGATGAAAAAGTCTACTACAACTTGTATTCTGCAAGGTAGTTGCCTAGTAGCTAGTGAATTAGCAGGGTAGCAAAAGAAGAGCCTCTTTGGGCCAGAAGTCAGACATGAAAATGGCGTCGCCATTCAGTCGGACTTCTAGTGTGCCAACTAAGAATTTTCCAAAATTAATAATACAAAACACAGTCCAGAATTTAGATGTAAGAATGGCTGACATTTAAAAAAATAATAGAACAACGAGTCACTTGTCACAATTGAAAACAGATTTTTAACACATACTGTTTATGTTATAAGGCAGGGTCATTCTAAAATGTCTTTGTGTCTGTCCACAACTACTGGGTTATTACTTAGCAATTATCTTCGGTTGGGGTTTCAAGCCATCACAGTTAGTCCCATGCACAAAAACCCTTCACTGCATTATGACTGATCCTGTGCTCTGACCCCAACGTCCTAACAAACTGGGACATGTGAAGCAAAATATTTTAATATACTGTATTTGTGACAACGGCTTCATCTATTTAAATGATGTCTTACAAAATAAATTATCTTTGGACATGGTACCATAAACTATCTATTTCATATTAGGAAATATGCACTCTGACCCCAACTTCCAAAGCTGGGATATGAGAAGAAATAATTTATCTGTGCTGTAATTATATCGATTTTAGTCAAGCATCTATCATGGTTATTTCGATTATATATAGCTGACGCAGTACAGGGTGAAATGAGACGACGTTCGTCCAGGACCATGGTGCTACAGAAAACAACATAAAATAACAGCAGTTGGAAGCAGCATTAAAGTGATTGATTGTGCAAAAAACAGCATATAAACAGTGTTTATATTAGCAGACATCCCAAGTGTCGCGGATGTTAAGGGAGTCTCCCACATAATGATAGCGGCTCCCTGATGCCCGCAAATTAGTTAAAATCTCCCGATATCTAGAGCGAGCGAACAAGAGCGCGCATGCGCGACAGAGACTGTTCCAAACTTTGTGGCGCGCGCGCGCACGGCAGAGAGGGAGGGGGAGCGAGAGACCTTGCGTGTGTGTGCTAGTGTGCGTGTGTGCCTTATTAAGCTCATGTAAGACAGAGAGCATCCTGATTGGCCTGTTTCGAAAAGTCAACCAATCAATTGTCGGTGTGGGCGGGCTTTTACCTCTTCTCCCTAACCGAATTAATCAGTGTACCTAGAAACAGGAGCGCCGTCATGGCCCATGGCATGGCAGAGGGAGAGAGCCCCAAAAAACAGTATAAGCAGGGGCGTAGATTACGCGGGGGACATGTCTCCCGCACTTTTTATAAAAAGTGAATTCGCCCCCCTCACTTTTTTAGTGGAGAGTTGTGTTCACCACTTGTTGAGGTTTTAATGGAGCAATGTATATCAATGCAGAGTGATTTAAAATGCAAAGAGACAAGAAAGTTTAAGATAGTCTATACATGACGTTCACGGCAATCAGTCACTTACTTGTCACGTCATCATCACGCGCCCCCAGTACTGTAGCTCGAGTCGCACCCGCGGTCCAGCATTCGGTTACGATGAGCTCAAAGCGGCAAAAACGCTTCACTCCTTTTTTTTTATTAAAAATGTCAAGCAGTGTAAGTTGGCATATGGCATCCGAATTGTGTTGCACAATGTTTAGTAACTCTGCTTGTTGCTCTTGTTGAATAATTAGCAAGTTTTAATTTAAAGGATTATAAGGAAAAATAGCTGCTTTGACAAACGTTATATAAACTCTTTTATAACGTCTTTTGTTTTAACAAGTGTGTTATCAAAACCCTTCAAATAAGAATAAAGATAATGTTGAACTGAGATTTTACAGCATTCACAGTGACACAATTGACTATAAATAGGGAAATGATTGCTCAGCTGTTCATAGATGGGAAGGAACGTCGCAGAGACACTTTTGGCAGTTTTAAGTAGCTTTATATATTGAAATGAATGTTAGCTTTAACACTGTGTAAAATACTATTTTTAAACAAACTAGCCAGGAAGCTTAAAAGAAGTGACACTAAATGTTTATTTCATCTAATTGTATAATTGATATCAGTTCTTGACATGTTTGTCAGTTGAGTTCAATATAAATTTTCTTTCAATAGTTTGTTTTGAATTACTTAGTTTATTCCTGAAATATGGACTGTAGAAGAGAACAAAATGAAGTATTATTTGAATGTGCAAGTATCCATTACTGTGTGCCATGTACTGTGCATACACAAAATGCAATTTGAAATATGTAAACAATATACAATATACATTATACCATTATAAGGACATCTTTGTACTTTATACTGTATTCAAAAGGGTACACATTACTACCTTAGAGTACCAATGTGTACCTTAATGTACAACTATTCATTTTTGGGGTTAAGTAAGGTACAAAGATGTCCTTTTAAAGGTACTGTCCGAGTGGCAAGCTGTTCTATTTCTTTCTTTTAAGACACATTTTACACCATCATGGCCCATGGCAGACGGAGAGAGCCCCAAAAAACCACAGTATAAGACACATTTTACACCATCATGGCCCATGGCAGAGGAAGAGAGCCCCAAAAAACCAAAGTATAAGACACATTTCATGCCAGACTACACAAAAGTGTCCCCCTGTCTTAGGGGCCTCAGTGCTTAGTGTGGTGATGTTGAAGATGCTGTTCCCAATCCGGACTGACTTTTTCCCAGTCAGGATGTCCAGGGTCCAGTTGCAGAGGTAGGTGTTCAGGCCCAACAGGCTCAGTTTCTCTAAGGGACGTGTTCAGGCCCAGCAGGCTTAGCTTTATAATTAAACGCTGAAGGATGATTGTGCTGAAGTCTATGAACAGCATTCATAAGTGACCAAAAATAACATTTGTTTCAAGAATGCAGAGAAACATAATCAGTGGTAGAAAATAGTCATTACAGTCACAGAGGAAAGTTATGTTACTTCACTAAAACCGAGGAAATTGCTGCAAACAGCACAAGTGAAATATCCTCTAAATGACGAGAATGCTGAACTCATGTCTTAACTGTTTCAGACAGGAAATGTGTCACATTGAATCAGGAGAGTCTGGTGGTTTTTAAAATAGGGTTATTAAAGCCCAAACCTGTGTATGTACATGTACATTTACAGCATTTGGCAGACCCCACTACAAAAGTGCTTTTAAGTCTCTTATCATTTAATACATTAACTCTGGTTCACTAGGTTACAGACTTAAGATAACATGATCATAATTCACTGTTCGGAGCTTTTTTTTTTTTTTTTTTTTTTTAAATACACTCATACAACAAATAGGGAAGAAAGTGCTAGTTGAAGTGATTCAAATAGCCAATGACCCCCAGGGGAAGTACAGTCCACCACTTTGGTGCCAGGTGTATGTTCTATTTTCATATGTTGGTCTGGCCAGCTGTATAATGCTCTGATTATGAAAACAGGTTTCCAAAATTACCCAGCTAGCTAAATTATACTGAAGAAGGCAGTGATAGCTAGATAACGAAACCTCTAAATAAAAAAAAATGTAAATTATTAAACATAATGTTATATGTTTAATTTATTTACAGTATTTACCAATTATAGTAATACAATAATATAGTTTGCTGATTGACTACTGCATTTTGGACTGAGTCTCAGTCTGTGTGTTTTACTGGTGCATGTAAGTTTAAGTTTGAGATGTCTGTCATTTATCATTGTTTCATTGATTGACAGTTGGATGTGAGGTTAATTCCACTGGAGGTCTTCATAATCATCAAACTCAGTTATGTGAAATTCAACATGATGCATTAAAAGCCTGTTGTGTAAGGAAATAGTGTGAATCTTTTCTCCCATTAAAACAGAGGGTACATGAAGCCATAGGAGCCCATAAACAGTGAGCTTTACTGCAGTTCAGATGAGCTTCTCACAGACTGCATTGTCCAACAAAACAGTGTATGAACAGTGTAATATTGCAGCAATCATTTGCTATTAATTCATTTGGGGTTTTTTTAAATATAGAGTTTTACCAATTGTGATGAATAGTATAGATACAATAGTATTCTCTGATTCCTATAGAAACAAATCTCAGTTCCATTTTAACGATGCCAATTAGAGATCTGAAGAGTTTACACGCCAATGCCTATAGTCAAAGCAATCAGACACAAACACAGACCTTTGTAAATAACAGATTACCTTATTTTTTAAGTTAATAACATTGAACGTATTGGCCATTTTGTTTAACTATTCATACATTCAGTGGTTTTGTTTTTTTCTTTTTCTTATTTTACTTAGAATAAGCCTAGTCTAAGCCTGGTCTAATATATTCACTATACACTGTGCTTTATTTTACTGTTGTCTTCATGAAATTATTTATTTTTCTTTTAGCACACACAAGTGAAGATTTTTGCCAAGATGTCAGTGTCCATGTTATCCTGGGTAAAGGTTGTTTTATGGTAGTTTCGGTTTTTCTATGATTATAAACAAGTCAGACTTGTGCGTTACATAAAAATGAAACACTCCAGAGTGATTGAACACTCCCATAGTTGGAGTTCCCCGAAGGTTTGCTACAGAAAGTTACGAGAACAAGAGTTAACTGTAACTGAGGGCAGGTTTAACATTTAAGTAGAATAAAATCTCTATGTTCAGAACACCAATTATGTATTATAGTGATATTTAAATCATTAGGGGACAATACATTTTTAATTCAATTATAATTTTTTCAAAAGCATTTGGTAATTCATTATAACCACTGAACAAATCTGAAATAAGAGATATATAACAATAATAGATTAATAATAGATTCGAATAGTTGTGCAGTACTAGATAGATAGATAGATAGATAGATAGATAGATAGATAGATAGATAGATAGATAGATAGATAGATAGATAGATAGATAGATAGATAGATAGATAGACACTGTTGGTTGACAGCGCTTCATTATCATAAGTACATAAATAATACATATATAAACAAGGATACAAGCAGACAGAAAGATAACTTACATAAAAAAATAAACCCAAAAAGATAGATAGATAGATAGATAGATAGATAGATAGATAGATAGATAGATAGATAGATAGATAGATAGATAGATAGATAGATAGATAGATAGATAGATAGATAGATAGATAGATAGATAGATGGTGGTGTGTTAGAAGTCTCCAAGTTTGTTTTTAATAAGTGGACTAATAAATAATACCGTGTATTGTTCATGTTTTTGAGCTTAAAATTTAACATGTAAATCATAAGTGAGTTAGATCACATTTATTTTAAGAGAGAGGTGTGTTCTAGTTCATCCTGCTTCCTGGCCCTAACCTACTTTTCTAACATGTATAAGGAAGTGATGGTTTAAATCAGTTTTACACCAGCAGTGTAGCTGTACAAGGGGAGCAACTGTGCTTTGTAAACTTCATTGTGAAACAACAGATTTTTAATCTTGGCTGTGCATTTGCTTGACCATGGAGCATCTCAATTTTACCATCAATCAGACATCTGATTTTGTCAACAACAGTACTGTGGGCAGCAAGCAGGTAGGCGCTGCGGTATTTCTAAGTTTGTGCTGCATGGTCGGATTGCCCACCAACATTGCAGTTATCATCAACATTGCTCTTAAATGGAACAAACACATGAGTTTCACTGTGAAGCTAATGATAAACCTGGCTATATGTGATTCTTTGGTTCTTAGTTTAGCTCCATTTGGAGTTTCTGGTCTGCTGAATGGATGGACCTTTGGCCTTTGGTCATGTAAAATTCTGACCTATCTAATCTACTGTGCTATGCATGGTAGTGTGTTGACTGTGACCATGATGGCTGCTCATCACTACCACACAATTATGTCAAAAGTTCCTGATCTCGGTGCATTGGAAAGACTGAAGAAGGCTCGTAGAAACTTACTGTTAATTGGGCTCTGGATATTAGCCACAGTTTTTGCCTTGCCTATACTTATAACTCAAAGTGTTGAGTTCAAGAGGGGATCTTTAAGGTGCCAGAGGACCATAACATCACCCTCTGGAAAGATTACAGTTCTGGTACTCGAGGTCCTGTCTGGATATGTCCTCCCTTTCACCATTATAGCTGCATCTTACTGCTGGATCTGCAAGACACAGCTACAAGGAGGTAAACATGCTAAAGAACGTAAGAAGAGAATGAGAAGGCTTGTGATCAGTATTGTCGCAGCCTTCTTTATTTTCTGGACTCCTGTACATATCATCAACCTGGTTGACATTGTTACTACTGTGACTAAGACATCGTCTCCAGCTGTCTACAATCAACTGAAACTGATTCGTAGAGCAACAGGAGATTTGAGCAAAGCTGTCTCTATACTTAACTGCTGTGTGAACCCCTTTCTGTATGCATTTGCATCAGGGATCTTCAAGAAAAAGAGGCTCCACGTAGAAAAGAAAAACAGCACAGAAATTACTGTAACAAACTGAGTACATGCAAATGTTTTTCACAATAAACTTGAAAAATTGTTGGAAGATATTGTGCTGTTCATGTAACCAATAAGTGCTGTTACATCTTGTTAGGATGTAATGCAGAGACTTTACAGTTACCTAATTTTTTTTATCTTTAAATCTGTCATCCTGTTATCTGTCATGTTACTAAGACTGGATTTTCACCAAATGTAAAATTATTATCAGTGTAGAATTTCTTTATTCTTATTAAACTGTTGTATTTTATTGCTTTGTGAAGCACTTTGAAATCTGATTACTTTTATTTTTGTCTGTTATATGTAGTGGATTGTGTTACTTTTAGAAGGAGACTTTTGTGTTAAAGTTTAGGTTTGCGTTCATATAACAGTGTTTATATAATTATATTTATATGTAGGTTTTCTTATCATTTACATATTTATAGTTTGTTTATTATTCTGTATTTTTTGCTTTGTGAAGTCTTCATTTTAATCTCTTTAAAAATGTTTACTTTCTTAAAACCGATTGATTTTCATTCAGTCTGAAAGTGGATAGAAGTTGTTTTAGAACATTGGCTTTGTAGAAATAGAAATTTGACTATTCCTGAAACAGATTTTTGTGGTCCATTTTACAGTATTCTGTCCCACCTGCCATTTGGTTATTCTATTTACTAAGTGATGAAATGAAGTCTTTTTTAATTAAGGATTGTGGTTAGGATTTTAGAATAGACAACAAATGGATCCTATTTTTTTTAATACTGAATATAGCTTAACAAATGGTTTAACCCATCTGCACCATAAAACTCTTTTGTGAAGATATTAACTTAACCAATTATTTTATAATATAGTATTAAAAAAGGAATGATACATGTAAATCGGTAACAGCAGTGTTGATGTGTGGGAACTAATATAATAATTAATAAACATTGTTATTGTCAAACTTTATGTCCTTTTGTAATATTTTTGATGCTCACTTTCTATGGCCTGACTACAGTACATGAAGTTTCCATCATTTTCTAAATACGTTGTCTTTTATATTAAAAAACAATTATTTTTAAATATTTTCTTTTTTTACTCCTTTTCAAGAATTGTTTATCCAGAATGCATCTCAACATCATATACTGTACGTGAAATAAAAAAAAAAGCTGCCTGTCTGGAAAGATGACTAACACACTAACTTGCAGTCAGCTAAGCCTAACAACCTCAGTAATAAGAGTTGTGGTTTAAACTACATTTATGCCCTTATCCAGAGCAACGTACAAAAGTGTCTACTGCCTGTAGCAGCAAGAGTGAAGAACTGCCTAAGCAGCTTGCTCTTTATTAACTGTGTGTAGTCTTTAATATGACTACTAGGAGCTGTTGGCAGTGGAAACAGAGGTGATGAGGAGTTGATGGGCAGGTTTGGTGTTAAGGAAAGGAACTTAGAAGGACAGATGGTGGTGGACTTTGCTATGCGAATGGAAATGGCTGTAGTTAACACTTATTTCCAGAAAAGTGAGGCACATAGAGTTCCATATAAAAGTGGAGGTAGGAGTACACAGGTAGACAACTTTCTCTGTAGACGAGACAATCTGAAAGAGATTAGAGATTGCAAGGTGGTGGTAGGAGAGAGTGTAAACAGACAGCATTGGATAATGATGTGTAAGATGTCTGTTATGGTTAGGAAGAAGAGGGGGGAAAGATAGAAAAGGAGACCAAGTGGTGGAAGTAATAAAAGAAAGAATTGTTTGAGGAGTTTAGACAGAAGAGGAGACAGTCTTTGGGTGGTCAAGATGAGCTTCTAAATGACTAGGAAACTATAGTGGAGTTGATCAGGGAGACATGTAGGAGGGAGCTGGGTGTGTCATCTTAAAGGTGAAAAGAAGATAAGGAAACATGGTGGCAGAACGAAGAAGTACAGGATAGCATTCAGAAAAAGAGGCTAGCTAAAAAGAAGTGGAACGTAAAAAGGACTGAAGAAAATAGGAAAGGATTACGAGCACAGAGTGAAGAGGCCACACAGAAAGCATACGATGAGTTGTATGCCAGGTTAGACACGAGGGAAGGCAAGAAGGACTTGTACATATTACTGAGACGGAGAGAAAGAGATGGGAATGATTTAGACCTGGATAAGGATGATTACAATTAGAAAGGAAAAGGTACAACAGGTGAGGAGAGTATGCAGAGAAGGTGGAATGAATATTTTGAGGAGCTGGTGAATGAGGAAAATGAGAGGGAAAGACAGGAGGAAGAGGTGAATATTGTAGAGCAATATTGTTACTACTGTGACTACGACATCGTCTCCAGCTGTCTACAATCAACTGAAACTGATTCGTAAAACAGGAGATTCGAGCAAAACTGTCCCTATACTTAACTGCTGTGTGAACCCCTTTCTGTATGCATTTGCATCAGGGATCTTCAAGAAAAAGAGGCTTCACAAAGAAAAGAAAAACAGCACAGAAATTACAGTAACAAACTGAGTACATGCAAATGTTTTTCACAATAAACTTGAATTACTGTTGGAAGATATTGTGCTGTTCATGTAACCAATAAGTGCTGTTACATCTTGTTAGGATTTAATGTAAAGACTTTACAGTTACCTAATTTTTTAAAAATCTTTAAATCTGTCATCCTGTTATCTGTCATGTCACTGAATTTTCACCAAATGTAAAATTATAATCAGTGTAGAATTTATTCTTATTAAACTGTTGTATTTTATTGCTTTGTGAAACACTTTAAAACCTGGTTACTTTTATTTTTTTGCCTGATATATGTAGTGGATTGTGTTACTTTTAGAAGGAGACTCAATTTTGTGTTAATGCTTAGGTTTGCGTTCATATAAAGGTGTTTGTTTAATATTTATGTGTATGTTTTCTTATCATTTACTTCAACAAATTTCACTTGTGTTATTCTGTATTTTTTGCTTTGTGGTCATTTTCAGTTCTTTAGAAATGTTTACTTCCTTAAAACAGACTGATTTTGATCAGTCTGAAAGTGGAAATAAGGTTAGTTTGTTTCGTTTGTTTGGAACATTGGCTTTGTAGAAATAAAAACTTCACTATTCCTGAAATACCCAGAACAGATTTGTGTGGTTCGGATAAGCGGTAGAAAATGAGTGAGAGTGAGTGAGATTTGTGTGGTCCTTCCTTTCAGTATTCTGTCCCACCTGCCATTTGGTTATTCTATTTAGTAAGTGATGAAATAAAGTCATTTCATGTTTTCATGTAAGAAATAACTTTAAGGACTTTTGACTATAGTACTGACTAAATGTTACGTGATGCTTGGAAGCTAACAAAAGTATTTGTATATGAATTTTGTGTAATTAAATTTCAGAGTGGTTAAACATCTTTGTATGATTTCTATACAAAGAGAAAGGTTGTGGAGGGTAGTAAATTATGAAAGTAAGATGAATCACAATGACTTCAGTGCAACTAAAACTTTAATGTTTTTTCTCAAATAGCCGGTAGCCATGATAGACCCTGTTTTCTGGAATAACTCTAGCTGAAGTAGCTGCATTACTGCAAGGAGCAGTAACAATAATAGATGTTGTGCAGTACCAGACAGACAGACAAACAAACAGATAGACAGACAGACAGATAGACAGACAGACAGATAGATAGCATTTTAGCTCTTAGATAGCTTTTTACTATTTTGTTAGGAATTAAGATAACAAATGGATTCTTTTTTTTAATACTGAAAATTACTTAAAAAAGGTTTAACCCATCTGCACCATAAAACTGTAAAAGAAGATTTTAACTTAACCAATTATTTTACAATATATTATTTAAAAAATTAACTATACATGTAAATCAGTAACAGCAGTGTTGTGCATTGGTGTGTGGGAACTAATGTTATAATTAATGATAAACATAGTTATTGTCAAACGTTTTTATGTCTGTTTATGATATTTTTGATGCTCATCATCTATGGCCTGACTACCTGAAGTTTCCACCATTTTCTAATTACATAATTACATGAATTATTAACTTTGATTTGTTTTATATTGCCAAATAAATTAGTTTTACCCTGAATTGTTCAACCCGGATGCAGAAAGCCTAACAACCTCAGCAGTAAGAGTCGTGGTTTAATCTACTGCCAGTAGCAGCAAGAGTGAAGAATTGCCCAAGCATCTTGCTCTTTATTAACTTAACTAGGAGTTAAGCCGAGCTCTAAACTGTATGCTAGGTAGTAGTTCATAAAGCATAGTGACCTTAACTGTACATACAATATTCAAAGAGACCATCTTAACAAGTAGGCTGTTCAATGCAATGCCCTCTAGCTGCAGATATTCCTTTACCCTCCCTGCTCCAGGGGCACTGTATCATGGCTGACCCTGTGCTCTGACCCCAACCACCGAAGTTGGAATATGTGAAGAAAGAATTTCACTGTGCTGTAATGTATATGTGAATAGGCTTCTATTCTATTCTAAAGTAAGCAACATGGTTAAACTTTATATCTAGTAACTTTGAAACTGAGACCATTTTGTTGATGTAACAATATTTCCATTCTTTTGTGTACAAGTTGTATTCGACAGAGATAAGCCTGGCTTGATCAATTTTATTAATGAAAATATATTAAACATATATTTTCCAGTTATGCAATTTACAGTATGTTTATAACATCACAAAGATATTCCAAATCCTTAAACACAGATTCGGGAATGAAATAACATTACAACAAATACAATAAGTCAATATTTATTTTCACTGTGCTCCATTTTTTCAGACTGGATAAGGATTCTGACTATATGCACAACATGTAGTACTTAAAGGTAAAACACGTTCACCAACTTTATTCTGCTCGCATATTCTGATATTCAAAATACAACCAATAGGGTGTTAAAAAGCCAAGAAAATATTTGAGGCAGATGGGATTCTTCTCAAAATTGCCCTCCAGTGACAAACATCTTGCAAAATGTGATTGAAAATACAACATAGCTGTTGCCATATTACAGTATAGTGAAAAGCCTTACTCTTAGCTCATCTTTAGGGGTTCATTAAAATGTACTGTTTTAATATACTAGGTGTGTTTATCTATAAGGTGGCTAAAAATATGTATACAGCTATTAAAGGAAAAAGAGCCTACTCATAGGAACAGACCTGCCATCATGAATTATAGACATTAAAGGTCAGGAATGTGCCAAAAGGAAAAATCTTTTTCAGTTATTAAACAGAACCCCTTGGCTAATATGACCCTGTCCAGCAGGGTGTAGAACTGCAACAGAGAACGCCTTTGGCATGCTGCTAGATACGAAGCCTTATCTAGAACATAGTAAAAAATCTGGAACAGTGCACAGCAAGTCACAAAAACCTGTTCAAAATACAATGACCAGAGTGGGAGAAAGGAGAGCAAGCATACTGAAAAGAATAACAAGTATGTTGGGAATAAAACTACTTAACAGATAAAAAGATCTACTCTTTTCCCACATGATTTGTAAGCACTGATTTCCAATTCTACCCTCTCGTTTGTAGATATCTGAGTCTGTTTCATTATAATATTTTAGCAGATAAAGTGAATTGAACGACCGTTCACTCATTTATGCAGTCCGCAGTCTGCCAGTCAGCTCACCATAATCCTTTGCTCCCACCCTGAATCAGCACTGTTGATTAAAAATACAAAGCGCTGCACATCTGCCGCCATCACTTCCCTCATGCTAACATACACATTTATTAAAAATCCTCATCACTGATGAAAAATGCCATTAAGTACTTCTACATACACATTTAAAATTCTAGACACCCTTAATATCTCATCAATAATAATAAGAAAGATAACAATAATTATAATCAGGACAATAATTACATTATAACAATAATAGTGAATAATAACTAAAAACTACTATTCAGGTTTTTTTTTCTCCACTGTTGTTCAGAAAAAAAGATACAGTTCATCATTTCTTGTTGCCCCTCTACTGCCCCATATTCTTACAGAAACTTATATTTACATAAATTAATTTACAACTCATAGCACTTTTCACTGACAGTGTTTATAGTCTTCTTTTGGGGAATCCGAAGCACGAAGCATGGACATGGATCAAGTCGCAGTGGGACTCCATGCATGTGTGATCTCAGTGTTTCTGTACACTCCCATGTTTGTTTTCACATGGAAAGTAGGTGATTGAGAGCCATGCGGAATTGCTGGGTACAGCCAGAAAGCTCACGAACCCTCTCGGTCATGTCCCGTGCTGCCCCTGGAGATGGGTACTGTAGGGCAGCAGTCTTGGTGCTAACTACAATGTCTTTCAGCTTTTCACAGAGCGCATTGCTGTGCTGTGCCACCCTACTCCGCACCTCGGGGGACTTGGCCTGACGTGAGACTGTATCTCCGATGAACACCAGCTTATGGGCACTGAGGATGACGAACTTGCTGTGGGCGACAAAGATCTTGGGTGGCTGATTGTTATTGATGGATGAGTAGAAAGCATCAATGGCATTGGTCAGCGTAGTGATGTTGGCCTCACACTGCTCGGAGTAGAACAGCAGCAGCTGCCGGTCACCTGCACACAGCTTGCTGCGTGACGGCGGTGGGTAGTGTGGGGGCGGGGTCCAGCCAGAAATGTCATTGTTGATCGGCCGGCTGACTTCCTGCTCCAGCCTCTCAAACTGCTTGAGCTACAAGGATGGATGCAAAGGAGAGAAAAGGGATTATTTCCACAATCATTCCTGTTTTCAATATAATACCACTATCAAATCTCTGCATATTGGTGCCATATAACAATGCCTGCATAAGTGGCAAACAATAATTTTTTAACTCCATTTTCAGTCAGCCATGTAGAAATTATTTATGCAGGCCTACATTAAATCAAGTCCAATATAACAAATAAAATATTTTTCATTTTTTAATTAAAAGAATATTTTTAAAATATTTACATACTGTTTTTACTGTTGAAGAACTTTGTATGAACGATCAGCAATAATAATATTAATAACGATAAATAATAATGGTGGGGAAATATATTTAATAGAACATCTGTACATTTCAGTGATTATGCATGGCTGTTTGACCATAAATGGAACAAATGTACTGTACATTTCCCCTTAATTAGTGTTTACCAGCAAATGACTATATATCATATTTAACATGTGATATGTTACCGAGCCAGCATTTTTGCCCAGCCTTGAAACCAGAACCCAGTATGATGAATCAGTACTAATCCCATCAACACGGGTGTTACTTGCAATGCACCTTTTTCATTACATGCTCTATAACTCTGATTATATGGCATGGTGTATCGATGCATTTAGATCAGCACTCTGAGGACACTCTCATATATCACATTTCACTTCAGGTCATTATGTTCACATGCACTTTGCAAAGGTTTATCTGCTTCCTCAGCATTATAGCACCACTTGCTAGTTAATGGAGCTTCAATGAGTTCAACTTTAAAATGCATAATTTAAAATACAAATCTGTTCGGTGACATTCTACAGACTGCTATATTATCAAAAAGTCATTTAGTTAGTGACTGACCTGCTGCTGCTCCAGCTGGGTCTTATTGTGTCTGTTGATGCTGCCTTTCTCCAGCAGCTGTCGCTGGTTTTTCTCAAACTCCTCCTTACCCTAAATGACAACAAATCCATTAGGGTTGCATTTCATCATAGACATAAAAGTGCTAAAATACATCTTGTATGGTAATTGGATTTTTTTTGTTCTGTCCTGAGATGCCCATTTAAACAGATTCTGCACTGATTCTGGTGTATATGTCATTTCTTATATAGCCACAGGGAGGTGGTATGGGTTAAGCAGAAAAGTCTCTTTCATCTGCAATATCTGCAATCCCTTTGTTTGCCACCATAGTAGTTGACAATTATCAAAAATTAGCTGTTTGGCTGAGAAATGTCTAGAAATAGTGTCTGCAAAAAAAAAAAAAAAAAAAACCTATCTGTAAAGTCCATGCAGCTGGAATAAGAGAAGATGGGCTATGTTGAGAAAACAGGCTAGAACATGGTCAGGAGTGATTGATGATGACACGTTAAGCACTACAATAGGGGATTAGGAGTGCAACCCACATGAAGGAGGACATGGAGGCCATTTCTCACTCTGATGGCAGTGCAGCCATGTGAGAAGCCACCTGCACCCTGAATTCACACCTTAACTTGAAGACAGGTACAATTACAGCCTCAGGAGGGTATGACCAGAAAACCCCACAGCACTAGTATTTTCCCCATATGTAGCACATCACTCTTTATTGAGTAATAATTTAGGTGTTACTGATACATTTTTAAATAAATTTATGTGGTCATGCAGGTAGTAGTTGTAGTAGTTTTTCTATGTCAGTTAAACGAGTTATACAGAAAACACTGTATAGCTGTAGCAGCAATAAGGCATTAAGTAACAAGGTCCTTGTGTTGCCATATGATTCTTATTTATATACTACTGATGGTAAATATCTGAGGTCTAATTTGATTTGGCTCTTGTACCTGTAAATGTACATAGTCATAGTCCTCCATCCAGCCCTCCTCTGTGGTTTCATAGGGCCGCTCAGGAGGCTCCTCTTCAGCTGTGAACTTCGGCGGTGAGGGCAGGGGACGTGATTGGATGTTAGTCCGGTCAGGTGTGCCTGTCTGATAGCCTGAGACATTAGAGTTGCTGCTGCTCAGCTGGCCCAACACTTCTGAGGTCTGCTGCTGCTGTCTGTTTGTCCGTCTGAAGAGCAATGTCGCATTGCCATGCAGGAAGGATGCGAGTTGCTTGGTGTCATCAGGCACAGCGCGAGCACACATGACCAGCTGGTCCAGGTCGTCCCCACCACTGTTGGCAGCTGGTGCTGGGAGAGCAGCAGGAGCCCAGCCCAGGGCATCCAGTGCCTGACTGTGCTTTACCAGACCTTGGAAGGCCTCGTCCATCTTCTGCACCTGCTTGCTGAGCTTGGCCTGCAGCGTGCGGTCAGTGGCTTGAGCAGCGTTGGCCACAGCACCACGAGAGAACTCCAGTAGCTCTCTGACTGATGCTCGTAAGCAGTCAGATGCAGTTCGAATGGAGGGCAAATTAGCATCCATCTGGGCAGGGCTCCTCCAATCACCACTGACAAAGGACATGAGCATCGAAGCTGAGGTATCTACAGCCTGCTGCAGGCGTGACAGCCTCTCCATGGCCTGCTCAAGGTCTAGGGAAAGCAAGCGGATTGGCACTGTGCTGTCCCGCACTGGCACTGTGTCCAGAGATGAAGTGGACAAATTACTGCGTGTGCTGCCTGTGCTGGAAGCAGATAGGCGCTTAAAGCTCACTGTCAGTTCTTCTGTGGAAGCACCTGCTGCATCACGTACCACCTGTGGTGGTACATCATAGATGTAGTCCCCTGATTCCTCAGCAACTGGTGGGCGCTCACGTGGAAAGTCATAGACGTCACCCCGGTGCAGGCTGCTAGGGATGTCATAGATCTCCTGTGCCTCAGCCTTTGGTTTGCCAGCTAGCTGGGGGGGTGGCACATCATAAACATCTTCGGGTATTGGTGGTTCAGGATTGGCTGCGTTTGGGCTTGGACACTTTATTTTGGCAAAATGAGGTGGGATGTCATAGGTCTCCTCCTTAATGAATGCGTCTGGAACGTCCTTGCTTACAGACGGGGGAAAGTCATACACCTGGAAAGGAGTACATATTGCTCATTACAAATAAATCTGGTGTAATATAAACTGCCTGGCAAACTAAATCAGACTTTACACACAGAATCAAACAGTTATTTCATCTTATAATAGTGCATTATGGTGCCCATAAAACTAGTGGGTACCAGAACCATGACCTGCTGGGTCACAGCCAAGGTTTTCCACTCGTTATGCAGGATTTGTGAAGGCGCAGCATTCCTATTATATGCAATAACCTACAACATTGAGCATCATATTTCACCTTGTTCTAACACTCCACACATCTCTAAAGTAATATATATTCCTCCTTTTAGAGATCTCTAACACTCAATGATGCTAGCTGTCCTGCATTAGTTTTACCTATCTGAACCACGTCTCTGTGTGTGTATATGTATGCATGTCTCACCATTTGCTGGGAGAGCAGCTGGTTCTTGTCCACACTTGGGGGGGTGTCATAGATTCCCTGCATATCTCTGCTGGTTGGTCCTTTCATTACCATGGGAGGAGTGTCATATACCTGAAAAAAAAAACAGTCATTGAAACACTGAGTATCACTGAGTAACAGCACCAAATACACTGAAAATATTCTGTCAGTATTAAGGGCATCCTATTTTCCCAATAGCTTTCCTAAAATCACAGATATTTATTTCCCTGTCCTCCTCCTCCTCCTCTTTATCCATTCCTCCCACCATTCTCTTCCATATCATGCTGGAACAGACATTATTGATGTAGCTGGATAAAAAAGAGTGAGGGTAGAATACACATGATAAACACGCTTCTCTGCCACTTAGAATCCCATATCACACCTACACACCCCAACATGCACAAGAGAGTTCAGTGGTGCATGACAGAAGACTGGACCTGATGGGAACACTCAGCAGAATTGCTACACTTAATCCCCCCACCATCCCTCAAACCAGTCTTCCTGTCTTTCTGCTACCTGCCATATACAGTAGCCCTTTTCCACTGGCAAGGTGCTTGTGTCTAATTTTAAACAGTTTCCTGGCACCCCAGTTCCACAGTCTTTTTTGTGCTAGAACCAAAAACTGGTGACATCAGAGCTCTGTGAAATCTGTCCTCTAGTTGCAAGACAACTCAGACTCTAAAGACAAACAAACATGGCATGTTCTAATGAACACATCTCCAGCTACACATAACCGCAATCATAACTTCTGTGTGTATTGTTTGTACATAAATATTGTTCTATCACTGATATTTCACATGCTGTCCATGTTACTTCACGGATGTCATCTCGTTGGCTTAGGCATGGACAAAAGTTGACAAAGGAAAGGAAGAGTGAATATTCTCCATGTCCTACTAGAACAGAGAGATTTTGAGGGAGCACTGACACATACGTATAAGAGAAACCACTGCCACAGTTTTTCTCTCACCATTTTCTATACCTATAGTGTTTCTGATCACAAACCAAACACCTTCTCTGTCACACCAATATCTTATCTGCACTCTCCAATGCATTCTTTATCTTCTTCTCCCTCATTCCTTCCTTCTCTGTATTGTGTGTGTGTGTGTGTTTCTTGCCATGGGCCTGTCTTACGTGTGTGTGTGTGTGTGTGTGTGTGTGTGTGTGTGTGTGTGTGTGTGTGTGTGTGTGTGTGTGTGTGTGTGTGTGTGTGTGTGTGTGTGACACAGTATAATGCACTGAGGGACAGATCTTTCTGACAGCCATTTCAAGCTCAAGAGCGTACACACAGACTTTCACTCAGACATACTCTGTACTCCCAGGACATTTTGCTTCATACAGTTTGAAAAGAAATTCAGAAACACACACAAAATCGACCTTCTTTTTCGAATGCCTCTAGCCACTGAAATATGTGCTTCCCCTACGAGTAATGCATGACCTCCTCCAAAAATAAACTTCAATCCAATATGAGCCTGACAATACAGTCTGAGAGGAAAAATAAGAGAGAAAGAATGAGGAAGGGAGGAGAAGGGAAAGAGAATGAAAGCAAGAGAGACAGTGCAATAGCATGGATTTAATAGGTCAAGCTTATCAAACATTAATGGGAACGGAGGCACTTTATAGATAAATGACGCCTGGTGGAATGTCTGAGCTAACAGAGGAAAAAGTCAGCCGTCTATCACCTGCACACCTACACACTCATGTCAATCATGTTTATGAGATAGAAAAACTAGATATAAAATACCAGTTATAAAACTAGATATAAAAGCAAAGATTTTACCTCTGTAATACAGTATTGGCTGGACTGAGCTCAAAAACTGTCCTACAGTCACAGCCTGACCTTCGTTTTTCAGGGGATTCTGTAAAGCTCATCTACCTGACACACTGCTTATGGCTGTATACAGTATAAAGTGAAAGTACAATGGGTTGTGCTGTCTTTGTGTGTGGAAAATCCCTCTGTCCTGGAAACTGACTGTGTGTTAGGTCACATAGACCAAATTTACTGAATCTTAGATGACGTTTTGAGCATAGAACCTACAGTATGTAAACTGATCAGTGCTGCTTTTGTGTATTGTCTTTTGTGTATTGTGTTGTATTGTTTGTTTGCACTGTTTACACAGATGCACTTTATGTGCCTAGGACTAACTTAGTTAGTAAGTCCTTAGCTCTGTCTTTGTTCTATGTAGCATCTTGTGTGTTACATCAGCATGTAAATGCCAACACTATGCCAGAGGTTGTGTGGATATTTTAATTTGAACAAAAACTGTATACTCGGTGGTGATTATACTTCATCCTATCTGATACATTTGATGTTAATACTGTTGAGTAATGTTCAGTTACCTGTTGGTTGTATTGGCCACGGGTAGGTGGAACGTCATAGATGTCCTGGGAGGTAGGCAGGTGTCGGGGGACATCATATTCATCCTGTTCTGTGTTCCCTGTGTCATACAGATACACTTGGCCAACACGTGTGGGCACCACCACCTGAGACAGAGACAGAACAAATAATAAAACGTTAAAAGTAATCAGAACCCACAAAACTTCTCTGCCTGGTTTACACTTATCTTTACAACAACTGGCAAAGGAAATAAATTTACCCCAGATGGCAGCTGGGGCCCAGACTTCACTTGTATTAAAGCAATTGTTTTCTAAAACTTTATTACTTGCACTAACTTCTGCTCCAGTGACCTTTACTCCATGTTGTTCCCTATCATTTGTAATCTGAACAGGGGTCTTTGGGGGTCACCGTGGGAACAAGAGCTGTCCTATTGTCTGCCTGTTTACTCTCTCTCTCTTATGGTGGCAGAACTGTGTCAACTTTCCCAGCCTGAGAAAGAAAAACAGTCATCGCCTTATTTTGACTACAGTCCAGGACCATAATACTGCCCTCACAACACTGCGATACTGACACATGGGCCACAACACCAGTGTGTTCATGAGTATCCAGATTCTAGTCTATACTGTAAACTAAATACATGTAGAGAGCCTTAGCTATATAATTGTATGTATGTGTGTCTGTGTGTGTGTGTGTGTGTGTGTGTGTGTGTGTGTGTGTGTGTGTGTGTGTGTGTGTGTGTGTGTGTGTGTGTGTGTGTGTGTGAGAGAGAGAGAGAGTTCTTAGTAGGTCTAGTTCATCCATGACAGTGATCCCTTGAGGTTTTGGAGTCACTGAGACCTATCAGCACTTCAATCAGACCAATGCACCATTCATTCAATGCCTTATGCACTCCCTTCTTTTTATAGAAAGACGGCACACTATATCACCATATCACAGAAAAAATATCCCATCACCACTACATGTATACACACACACACACACACACACACACACACACACACACACACACACACACACACACACACACACACTAACACACACTAACACACAATAATTTCAGTGAATTAAACAATAAAACTGGGTATTTGGTTTGGGGTATAGGGGCAGATTTTTGGCATTCAGATTAGGCTGATTTTTTTATTTATTTGAGCCAGCTAAAAACCAATTTTGGGATAACCATACATAAACGAAATTGTGAAATTTAGACGATTGTTGTTTTCTCAGTGTTACACATCACTGCCAAAAATACAGAAGATCCTGTCATTCATTCTTATTACCTTTTTTTTCTAGTGATGGAAATCAGGCAGGCTGAAGAGCCTAACACAGGGATGATAATTAGAACAAGTCAGCTTTGTGTACCTCAAGCTATCTGAATACAAATCATTCTTTACCTGTTTAAAAGTAATCCAAGTTTCTTATGTCTTACATGCATGCACTCGGTAATGCAGTAAACATGGCAAGTGCTGACCCTTATCCTGTAGCACTGAACTGAGTCAGTGAACTTCAGCTTTATGTGTATATAATAAAAGTCTGTAACCCTGTAATAATATTTGCTGTTGCTCCCCTACGGATGGCATGTCACCAGCTGTGTGTAAGTTGTTAGCCATTAAACAAATCTGACACTGTCGCTGCTAATTCAACTCAAACTCCTCAAGTGTGTCATCCCATCCTCCCAGCTCCCCATTTTACTCATGTCTTCTGACAAGCCAAAAAACGAGTGACTAAAGAATGACACATTATTTCTTATTTCTGACAAATCCGTCACGATTCAGTTTCCCTCCGCCTCTCTTTCCCTACTCTGCCACTGCTCTACATTCATGGCTGTAGCTAATGAAAACATTCTCCACGGTGCTGTACACACTTCCACACACATTGAGGCGCCTCTGCAGGTGTGTGACCTCACACACTCACAAGTGTTGTGCAAATTCTGAAATAACACCGGCGTACCAAAATAATACCAGAATATGTGTCCTCGTGGTCCAGGGTTCAAACAGCTCACTCTAGTTAGAATTCACTTCCTCCTTTAGAAGCCTTTATAAACCATAGAGTCAATTTGTAAGTGAAAAATAGAGAGCTACCATATTAAGGATTCATATACAATATAAACATACAAATAACCTAAAGTAATCCAGTTAACATCAACGCCAACCTTTCATCTTATTTAAATATCTCCATTCCTATAATATACAGTGTAAGGAAATCTTACATAAAATTCACAAATGTTCTCTTACACCAGATACCATATTTGCATTTCTGTTGCTGTGACACAGGATAGACTGTAAGCTTTTTAATATGGAATTATTAAGGAAATAGAATAGCATTTTACAATACGTAGTGGAAAAGATATGAACTGGGAATAACAATTACTTGACTCTTTTATATTTTGTTATCTTACGCATTTATTTATAGTTTTTTTTTTTTGTTTTTATGATGCAATGCATTCTTTGTCTTTTAATATATTACATATGCAACAGTATTTCTATTCAGTATATTATATTTTTAAAAAGATATTTTCCAAGTCTATATTTTAGTCTAATTATATTTTGCAAAGTCTTTTGCTATGTCTCTAACCTCCCATAAAAACAGAATTGTTTAGTGTTGGATTATTTATTTTATTTTTTTTTTCCAAATTAAAAAACGTATCAAATAAGAGACCCTCCGAGGTTTCATTAATAATGTATCAAGCTCTTCTATCCTAAATAACATCTTTTGGAATATTAATCAAATAAGAAATTAAAAAGAGGGAAACAATTAAGGCTTGTGTCAGACGGATTAAAATAAACCACAGAGAAATGCAAATAATCATTTGACCCCTAGAGCTATACATGATATATACACAAACAATCCCCCAAGCATTTAAATAGATTAAAAGTCAAATTATTCACCATTTGCACAGCTAAACGTGAGAGTCCCTTTAAATGCCTTTCACTTTTGACTTCCACCCTAAGCACCTTCAGGAGCCCACTGAGACCCACTGAAGGGCTTTTCGAAAGAAACGGCAATCAATAATGTGAATTATCAATGAGTTTGGCAGAGTGCCATATGGTCCACTGACTATCACACAACCTCTCATCAATGTAACTAAAAGGATGCTTGTAAATGAATGAGAAGTGAGTGTGTATGTTTGAGGAGGGTGGGGACCAGCTGTCACAACATTCATGGCTTGGTTGCCTTAACAATGATGTCACTAAGAGACATGGGATCTCTTCGGTGCCGTGCTCAACAAGGGGAGATAATAGTGCAGCACTGACCGTCTGACCGCCATGACAGCTGATCAAAAGTCACGATCACAAAACCCCACCATGTGTGTAAGGGTCGTCACTGAAGTGAGAAGCAGATTGCATACAGTATCATGAGTCCCCAAAACACCAATGCAAAGCTTAAGGACTCCCCATGACACTAGCTGTGACCCCATCTGACACGGTGACTGCTGAACATTGGTATTCAAGCCACTTTAAAAACTGCCGCTCTCTGAAAAGTACTAAAGGGAGTAACGATAATATTTCTACCTGATGAAATGTAAACTCAAACTGAATTAAATTATAACAATGATGAGGCTGTGAAATAAACCAGACCCTTTAGCTGTAGAATCAGATTAGACTATAATAAGCAATAATGGCAATATAATAGTATAATAATTATAATTCAGACGTAAATTCGAAAATCATATGATTTGGTTATATTTTCTCTGATGTAATTAGTGTGTCCATCTTTATTTTAAACTGGCTTCAGCTTCTGTAGTTAAACGCACCCACGGTAGTTTAACACACAGCCCCGGCTGGGCACATAACGTGAGTTTTGAGTATAAAGAATGATTTCAATCAGTACATTTTAACAAAATGTTCCCTCTCTTCTCATGCATTTGTATGCACTGACCCAATACACACAAGTTAATATCAAAGAGGCTGTGCATGACAGCACTGTTAACCCCAACATCTCACACACTGGCCATCTGTGGAGCAAGCTGTCCTCGTATCTCAGTGGTTTTGTTTTAGGTCACCGAGTGCAGGTAGGGGGTCTGTGTGTGTGTTTGTGTGTTTGTGTTTGTGTGTGTGTGTGTGTGTGTGTGTGTGTGTGTGTGTGTGTGTGTGTGTGTGTGTGTGTGTGTCTGGGTGGCATTCACATTGCCATTATTCAGACAGAGCTGAAAAGTTTTACAGCCTCCTCTGTCCACAACACAGTGTCTGCATCTGTTTATTGTGAGAATGGGGATAAGGGCAGGATGAGGCTAAATTTCAACCACAAGAGAAAGACTTACTTGATTTGTACAAAGTCAGAAATGCATGCTGGGAATCTTTGCCCTTGGTGCTTGTCATGTTATAGCATATGACCACACATCAGGCATTAAAGGTAGAGTCAAGGTATTTTAGGTCAGATAATTATTGGAGTACTTGGTGAAGTTATCTGTCCTTGAAATAACTCTAGTCCTCAGCATAAAGCCAATCGAGACAAGTACTCTATGTCACTGTTACATTTAGATATGTCCTAGTATCTTGCACTAGTATACAGGTTTATGTTGGAGAGAGTTGTTTTAGAGAAGCAATTAAATCAAAGGCTGTACGTGTTTAAATGTTAGCCCAATATGTAACTTCAACAAAACACAAAACTGAACAAATCTGAGGTTCACAATTAAACTGTGCCAATACATTCACCAGTCTATTATTTGTGTGTGTGTGTGTGTGTGTGTGTGTGTGTGTGTGTGTGTGTGTGTGTGTGTGTGTGTGTGTGTGTGTGTGTGTGTGTGTGTGTGTGTGTGTGTGTGTGTGTGTGTGTGTGAGCAGAATAGGCTATAAATGCAAATATTCCACAGAGTTCTGAGCTGAGTTGTGTGGCAGGGTGTCATGTGAGTGCCAAAGCAGCTGCCTCCTCAGCTACACACATATACTCACTCCTACATATAGCAGCCTTTCTAGGGCATCCAAGCAGCTGTGACTTGAATGTACCCACTCGAACTCTCTTTGATTTTCGCTCTTGGGTTCAAGGTTTTTATTGCAACTTCACTGAAGTTACTTTTTTATGGCAGCTTGATTGAAGTCAATCTTTCTCCATTTTCATGGCTGGTTTAATGTGGGCACTGCTAGTGTGTAGTTGACTTGTGAGACTGCAATCCCCTACTCAGCCAGAAGAATGGTTAAAGCCAAATTTAAAGAGGCTATAGAGAATACAGCTGCTGTCTGAGCTAGATCAGGACCAACAGCAGCAGTAAAGGAGACAAAGTGAGAGATTTATAGTCTTCCTCTCCTTCCTTCCACCAAATGCTAGATTAATAAGTGGCTAATTAATTCAGCACTTGTGTGTATGAGCACGTGTCAGTTTGTGAGTGCCACGTGGCATGTGCCATGTGTGCTGAATTAGGGCATCTGCAGGGAGACAGACAGACCCCAGCTTTTATCCACACAGAGCCATGTTAACAGTCCTGAGACACTCAAACGTTCTCCACATTACTGCCATGACTGTGTTGGGTGGGATATAAGCCTGTTCCTCACACTCTTCACATGCTTCTCCTTTTATCTAGGAGTCCTGTAATTAGTTACAGTTGTATATGTTTATTGGTATCAGACCAACAATAGGACCAACAAGAAGCAGTGGGAGTAGGAGAAAGGGCCAACAATGGGCCTTGTTTAAAAAAAATGAATAGAAACAAAATTAGAAATCACTCGCAGGAGCAATTATGAAAAAAAATCATGGGGGTTAAAAAAAAAATCGTAATCTCCTGAGTTTGTGTATAAGAATGTTCATTAATGCATGATGTTCAAATCTTATAAATGACAAGAGTCTTTTATATACAGATCACAATGTCAGATTTAAATAGCTTATTCAATTAAACTGAACACACATTAGTACAAGATGCACTTAACAGGTACTCTTTGCTGTACGGTTCTGTAAAGCATAATTCATTTTTAACAACACAGAATAGTAAGTAATAGTAACATCTGTTTTAGTCCTCAATCTGCACTAATGTTTCATTTTTCAAAAGCTGTACAATGAATGATTAAGACACAACAGCAAGAGAAATATGTTAACTTGCAGTCATACAGCCTGATGATTTCACTGGTTTAAAACTGTTGGGATTTCACTTACATTGTGTTTATTGTTTTGTCAACAGTGGATTCCAATTTCTGTAGTTTCAAAATAGAATACATTTTTATCTATTTAAAAACGGCATTATTTGGTTGCAGCCAATGTTAATTGTTCAGTCAAACAGTTGATTAGAGGAAGTGTTAATCCAAGCACTTCTTCCATGCTGCTGTTGTGTTCTGTAAAGACAATGCATTACTATCATCTTCCTGTTTAAGCCCCTTCTAGTTTTGTCTCTATAAGACCTGGAGACAGCTCTCTACATTCTTCTGCAGACTGCATGTTGTTTTTCAATTCTTTTTCTTCTTTATCTGGTCTCCCTGATGTGCATCCTCATTTACTCTCTGCATTTCTCTCCCTTTCTGTCTCACCAAACCAATTTATCTCCTGCATGCTTGAATGCTACTTATACTTAACAACACTTCACTCTTGTCTCTCTTTACTTGTGGCTTTGTTCATGTAGTGGAAATAGTAATGTGAGGCTGTCTGAACACACACACACACACACACACACACACACACACACACACACACACACACACACACACACACACACACACACACACACACACACACACACACACACAAACTCTTACTTTGCATTTGGCAACACAACAATCAAGCTTATTTGCAACACCCATTAATAAGAATAGGATGAGTGTGTGTCCTTGTAGACCGCATCAGACCTGCTGTCTATGATCAAAGGTTAGTCAGAGACTGAGAATGGTGTGTGTGTGTGTGTGTGTGTGTGTGTGTGTGTGTGTGTGTGTGTGTGTGTGTGTGTGTGTGAGAGAGAGAGAGAGAGAGAGAGAGAGAGAGAGAGAGAGAGAGAGAGAGAGAGAGAGAGAGAGAAAGAGAGCGCTTGTGTGAATTATTAACAGAAACCCACATAGTATAATTTAAATTTCCGATACTAGTAATCGAATACTATCAATATGAACGATGCTTTATTTGATTCTAGTTAGCGGTTAGATGAGCTGGACAGACATTCTGTAACATTTGGTTTCTGTTAGAAAACTAAAAGCAGATCTAGTCTCCTTTCATGTTTGCCCTTCAAGAGAGGAGAGACAGTAAAATATCATAATGATCACTAAAGAGGTGAACATGGAGTTAAGCCCTGCAGCAGCTGCCTAACAGGAACCAATTAGAGCTTGAAGGTTTGTTTACTACAGCAAACAAACATGACACATGCACACACACAGCTAAACTGCACACTCATCATCAATGGATGAAAAAGTGTGTGTGTGTGTGTGTGTGTGTGTGTGTGTGTGTGTGTGTGTGTGTGTGTGTGTGTGTGTGTGTGTGTGTGTGTGTGTTATGTCAGATTCACAAGTGGTGATTTTTCAACACTACAGTACAAAGCCAGTCCTGTGCCCTGTTTTAATATCTCAGGCCTTTGATGAGAACCAATGGAGCACAAATAAAGAGGCAACAAGAGCCCTCATGTTTATACTGACGGGCATTTCTGGGCTCATCCTCCCTCCGGCTCTGTCTCAAACCCACACTGCCTTTGTGGTCAGCTAATGAAAGGCCACAGGCTGTGGCTCCACATGAGAAACTAGAGCCTTCCTCCCTCTCTTCATCCTCACCCACCACAACAGCTATTGGCCTGGTGTTCTCTTTCCTAGTAACTCCTAGTAACTCTTTCCTTTTTTTTTTTCCTGTGTCAAGCTAGCAGAGCAGAAAATGAGTCCACAGCAGGTAACGGAGGACATCTCACTAGACAAAGAAGCAGAGAGTTGTCTTGAATGACACACATTCACTGACCCCTTAACTCTGTCCTGTGGGGAGTGTAGAGGAAGTGATGCTCTGTGTGTGTGTGTGTGTGTGTGTGTGTGTGTGTGTGTGTGTGTGTGTGTGTGTGTGTGTGTGTGTGTGTGTGTGTGTGTGTGTGTGTGTGTGTGTGTGTGTGTGTGTAGGGTTCACAGATGGAGACTCTTGTGACCTGACATACCAGCAGGCAGAGAGCGAGTGGATCACATACACACCCAAAAGACTAAGCTAAACTCTTAGTTTTGGTCTTATTGTTGGCAATAACAACATACAGCAGTTATTTTATTTATATGTCGTTCTATGTAAAAATATTGTATATTCTTGTATGCCTCCTGGTGTTCTAGCAGCAGGATCCTGTGCTCTCATTCCTGCAGCCCAGGCAGAGAGATAACCCAGTCACAGAAAAGATAACTCTCAGTGCCGTTCCCAATCCCGGAAAAATGGGACAGTTGCATCAGGAAGGGCATCCAGCCTGTGCCTATTCTAATATGCGGACCACGTGGCGACCCCAACAGGGCTCAGCCGAAAGAATGATGACATTGTATATTATTGTATAGCATATACATGCTTGGTTTCCCAAATGAAAATACTGACTCAAACTACAGTCTTTCTAACCCCTGTCCATTCAAAAGCCATTCTCTCTCTATCTAACTTTGTCTTTCCTCATATATCCACTTATCATTCTAAGCTAAACGCATTCCTTAAGTACAAGCTGTTCTTCAGTCAGTCAGAAGGATGAATCTCCAGCACAGAAAAATGTACTTAAAGAGACATGCAGAAGATTACAGCCCTCCCAGGGGAATGCCCGCAACACACATATAGTCCATGCCCTGTGTGTGTGTGTGTGTGTGTGTGTGTGTGTGTGTGTGTGTGTGTGTGTGTGTGTGTGTGTGTGTGTGTGTGTCTGTCATAATGGAACAGAACAACACTGAAAATATTCACATAAAATACACTCAGGATAAACACAACCACAATGAGTTTCAGAGCCATACTGACAGTTAGATCACAATGAAGCAGGCTGTGGCACTGAAATACACACCACATACAAGACTCTACGTGGGTGCCTATTATCACAGATTAACACTACAATACGATTCCAGTTTCAACAGCCTGCTGAAAGCTCTGTCTCACCAGAGTCTAAATCCACATGCATTCTGTCACTGCTTGTGTTCACCAGCACCTCTCTATTCTTAATAAGAGCTGCTGCAGATAAGCTTCCACACTCTTCTTCCTCCCCTCACCTCATCCTCTTCCAATCCCTCTGCCTGTTCTTGTGTGCAGTGGACTGCCACACAGTCAGTCCACATGACATTACGCATTTGCTTTCTGAGCAGAGATTGTGACAGGGCCGTATAAGTGGAATTGTAGACCGGTCTTAACATCAGATCACAAGTGGTCACCTGAGACATTCACAGCTGTTCACAAGTGACATCATAACCTCATTACCTAATAACAAAACTCAAATAAATGTATATATTAAGGTGTCTTGAGGTTTATAAGAGCTTTACATACAGTCTATGTATGCGTGTGTGTGTGTGTGTTATGTG